>NC_068359.1:57155673-57255673 GCF_020536995.1 Dreissena polymorpha
TCATGTCACCCATGCATCGGCTTCTAGTCACCCCTGGGTGACTTTTGGGCCATTTCAGGTCAACAATGACCCAATGAGCTGAAATAAGCCCCATTTTGTCAGAATTGGGCTCAAATCTATACAAAGCTGTTGTTTTTCAAAAATTATGATGTTTTAATTTTCCAGTATTTAGCAGAATAGAAAGTTGATGTTTATTTCTTCATATGAGAAGGTTTGATAATTAAACAAACACCAGAATGAGGATATCAATCATTTCAATTTTACATAATGTTATATAATGCTGTTTAAAATTGTTGAATCATCATGATCAGATGCTGCTTGCATTTGCCTCTGGGGGACTGCTACCTAAAAGTCATGACAAAAGAGCCGTTCCGGACAGGAAAAACCCTGTAAGTACCAAGGTAGACAACTCCACCCCTCCATCAGACCCTGTGGAATTCTGGAAGCAGCACAATCATGGGTTGTGTGACATGGGTATGGTCTCACAGAGGAACAACACTGTATGCTGTCTGCCCACTAGCTGCAAGCCTGGTAATGATGATGTTTGTTGCTTTTATTAGGGGTTGTTTTTTGTTCTCCCATCTAAAGCAGTGGGCCTGTATTTACGAAGCTCCTTTGGGAATATCTAGGAAAATCTCTTATATTAATAAAATTCCTAAAGTCTGTGGCTATTTTGAAAAAAAAGACATATTTTGACACACTTGTCCCTTAGAAAGTTAAGTTTAATGAAAGACCTTTCTTACTAGATACAAGTTTTAAAGGCTTTATTTCCAACCCTTAGATACTGATGAGCAGCAAACAGCATAAAATCTGAACAGACTTAGAGTAATACTCGCAGGCTGTTCTGGTTTTATGCTGTTTGCACATGGCCATTTTCACTTTGCTTGAGAGTGGCAAAGGGTTAATTGATTAATATTTTATCATTTTGTAAGCAGATAACATGGGATTCAGTAAAGTAAAAATACCTTAATAAAATTCACAAGTACTACTGTCAACTGTTAAGATTTCCCAAAGAGCCCAGGTAGTAGTTTGGCTTAAGCAAGAGTTCATGAATTATTTCTAAAGGGCAAGATTATGATCACGAGTGAATTAAAAACGATAATCTGTTGAATCCAACAAATTTTCATTTTATTTTATGCTTTTTTCACCGTTTATTTACATTGTAAAAGAGTTTAACCGGAGAATTTCGCTGGTATAATGTCATGAGGTTATTTTGTGTATTGAAATGTATTGAGGCACGCGGCGGGAGAAAAGGTAACTTTTCAGCGAAAAGGAAACAGTTGTTAATTATTTTCTTGAAAAAGGGGCATAAAAGAAACAGAAAATTTGTTCATGTCAGTGTAAGATCGTTTTTTATTTCACTTGTCATCATAGAAAAATTCTATTTTCTATGATCACTGGCGAAATAACAAACGATCTTACACTGACATGAAGAAATATCCTCTATTTATTATTTTATTTTTGAAACCATCCCACTCAAGAATCCCCCCTCCCCCCCAAAAAACAAAATTATTTTTTTAGCTCACCTGTCACAAAGTGACATGGTGACAGAGCTCCAGATAAGGATTTATGAAAAAAGTAACGGTACTGCCACTGACAGAAAGAAAAGAAGTAGCGCTGAAAATCTATTAGTACCTGTACTACCATAGCCAAAAATACAGGTAATACTGTACTTCCGGTGTTCTTGGATATTGAAGGGTGTATAACTGACTTTACAGAAACATTTGCAGCAATTATAATAAATATATTTAGCTTCTTAAACAGTTACTTTTTTAGGGTTTCCATTCTGAATTATGATAATACAACTAAATATTAAAACGCATGACTAATACTTTTTCTTCATTGTTCTTGACAAGAAAACACAAGCCAACTAGTAAGCTAAGCCTAAGTAAATGAACACTTATGTCACTGTCTCATCCGTTTCCCATCGTGTTTTCTAACGTTTTTAGCCACCGATGCAATCAAATCGTTTAATATCGGGGCGACAATATCTTTTTCTGGGTTTACAGATTAAATGTCAAGATGGTTAGACGACACCGTATGTAGCCATTATATGACAACAAAGTGTTTTGAACCGCTTTTGGTTAAGCCAGCCTTCCATGGCGTGCAGACATATTGGTTTTGACGGGTTTACGAGTGACATGGAATCACGCGACAAAATAGACAACAATACCGGAACCCAGTGTACAACTTTTCAGTAATTTAAAAAAAAAGAAAAGCGCCGTTAGGTTAGAGACCAACAAATCACGCCGCACTGACGCGGTCGTATCGGTACGGCCAGATGTTTTTTTGTAAATGCGTAAAAGGTATATTAAAGTCGTAATTGTACGTCCAGTTTATAAAAATAAATGCGTAAACCTTCATGAAAAAGCCGTATTTACAGCTGTACGGCCCTTATCTGGTGCTCTGATGGTGAGCTTATGTGACCGTGTGATGTCCGGCGTCCGTTGTGTGTGCGTGCGTGTGTGCGTGCGTGCGTCCGTTAACAATTTGTTTGTGTAGACAGTAGAGGTCACTGTTTTTATCCAATCTTTATGAAATTTGGTCAGAATGTTTATCTTGATGAAATCTGGGTTGGGATTGTATTTGGGTCATCTTGGGTCAAAAACTAGGTCACTGGGTCAAAAACTATGTCAAATAATAGAAAAACCTTGTGTAGACAATAGAGGTCGCAGTTTTCATCTAATCTTTATGAAATTTGGTCAGAATGTTTATTTTGATGAAATCTGGGTTGGGATTGTATTTGGGTCATCTGGGGTCAAAAACTAGGTCAATAGGTCAAAAACTAGGTCAAATAATAGAAAAACCTTGTGTAGACAGTAGAGGTCACAGTTTTCATCCAATCTTTATGAAATTTGGTTAGAATGTTTATCTTGATGAAATCTGGGTTGGGATTGTATTTGGGTCATCTGGGGTCAAAAACTAGGTCACTAGGTCAAAAACTAGGTCAAATAATAGAAAAACCTTGTGTAGACAGTAGAGGTCACAGTTTTCATCCAATCTTTATGAAATTTGTTCAGAATGTTTATCTTGATGAAATCTGGGTTGGGATTGTATTTGGGTCATCTGGGGTCAAAAACTAGGTCACTAGGTCAAAAACTAGGTCAAATAATAGAAAAACCTTGTGTAGACAATAGAGGTTGCAGTTTTCATCCAATCTTTATGAAATTTGGTCAGAATGTTTATCTTGATGAAATCTGGGTTGGGATTGTATTTGGGTTATCTGAGGTCAAAAACTAGGTCACTAGGTCAAATAGTAGAAAAACCATTAATAATTTGTTTGTGTAGACAGTATAGGTCACAGTTTTCATCCAATCTTTATGAAATTCGGTCAGAATGTTTATCTTGATGAAATCTGGGTTGGGATTGTATTTGGGTCATCTTGGGTCAAAAACTAGGTCACTAGGTCAAAAACTAGGTCACTAGGTCAAAAACTAGGTCACTATGTCAAATAATAGAAAAACCTTGTATAGACAATAGAGGTCACAGTTTTCATCCAATCTTTATAAAATTTGATCAGAATGTTTATCTTGATGAAATCTGGGTTGGGATTGTATTCGGGTCACTTGGGGTCAAAAACTAGTTCACAAGGTCAAATAATAGAAGAAAAACCTTGTGTAGACAATAAAGGTCACAGTTTTCATCCAATCTTTATGAAATTTGGTCAGAATGTTTATCTTGATGAAATCTGGGTTGGGCTTGTATTTGGTTAGTCAGGTGAGCGATTCAGGGCCATCATGGACCTCTTGTTGTTGTTTTTTCTCATTTTTGAAAGATAATGTGATAAATGACCACACCCCCACACTATACACCCATCTCCACCTCCACCCCCACCCCCTTTTTGATTGAAGTATTGAGATAGGTCCCTTCACCTTTAAAAAGAAAAATAGATGAGCAGTCGGCACCTGCTAGGCAGTGCTCTTGTTACGTATGTCACATTGAAATCAAATCCACTGCATTCTCCTGATTGCCAATTAAGCAGTTGAATCATTGACCCATTTGTATACCGGTAGGTAAAAGAATGACTTTTTCAAAATGACAATACTACTGAATTGCCTTATCCTTATTCCAATAAAGATCTTTATTTGTTTCATTTTTCAAAAATTTATGTCAATGCAATAAACATAAATAAATATAAAATATAAATAAATAAATATATAATTCCTAAGACCTATCGATACTGTATAGCATTACATTCTGTGGAATGGGGCTTTAAATGAAGGCCAATTTTAAGCCATACAATACACAAAGTCAATTATCTTAAAATACCAGGAATTGAGCCTGTCTTTAACTTCTATTGAGACTTAGCCTTATTTTAATTGTGTGACTTGACTGTCTTAGTTGCACTGTTGGTTGAAAGAAAAAAAATATTGCAATGAATAGTGTTTTTCCCAAGAGGGCAAAGGGGCATGGCACATTACTTTAAAAAAATGCATTTTAACGCGCAGTTTAGGTAAAAAAAAGGTTAAATTTTTTCAGTGAAGTGGTTTTGAGAGAAACATATAAACATAAAAATATAAACAAGCACATTTAATGGTTATTGGTGTAACTTACTTTAGTTAATAGTAATCTATTAACCTTGCTATGTCTTCCATTTCAGTTGCATGCTGTTTCAGTTAACTGTACAGCATGACAAACATAATAAAGCAATATATGCATATGAATCTGATTATACACAGTTCCACTAACATACTAGAAATGGCACGGCAGAGGCTGAAGCGTATCCCCACGCCACATGTTTGACCCAGGGGCGCCCCAGGGTTGGTAATGGGGCCATGCATAGTTGAGATTTACCGTATTGTCATAAGAGATGTTCAGCATAAATTTGAAGAAATTCGGTGTAGAAATGAAGAAGTTAATGTAAAATAACCCAAAAAATGAGTGAAAATCTAAACCCTAATTTCTCCTCCTCATCCTGCTCTCCTAACAAATCTAATACTGAATCAACTTCACTGACGTCCATTTTGTACATGTCATCCTCATTGGAATGACTTATGAGATGGCTGAACATGCTCTCTTATAGCCAATCTTCTTGCTTCTGTTTTGGAAAAGTTATGTTTTGAGGTTAAATGGTTGACTAAATAGTAGCGTCTCAGAAACTTTCTATCACAATCTTGTACACAACAATGAAAATGTTGAATTTCATGTCTGTCTTTGATGTGCCTGTTCAAAGTCCATCTTGCTTTAAATTGTTTCTCACATTTTTCCCACTTGAACATTTTACAGATTTTCAGTAAAGAGTCTAAAAGTGTAATTGAATGAATTGAAAGTTTCATCCCTTTTATAGATTCTTGAGGCTCTATTCCATGAGTTTCTCATGCTTTTTATGCTTGACTGCATTCTATCTCTTCTCTCATATATACAGGTGTCCCTTTGCGCCAATATCTTATAATTCCTTGCATAAACATTAGATGGATGAGCTAAACCATTTCACAGATGAGTTAACACAAACAATTGACTACTAAATACATCTCTGCGCCACTACTGTGTAACTCTATATGTGTTTTCAATACACAAGCTTCATTGTTGCAAAATTCCTTTGTCCGATGAAAATGCTTGCACTTCTTCTGATTGGGTAGATAACCACATAATAGATTTCGAAATCTAAACGCGGACCCTAAAATCAAGGTCAAGGTCACAGTGGTAAAAAAATTCATGCGTATGGAAAGGTCTTGTCCAGATACACATGCGTACCAAATATGAAAGCAATATCTGAAGGGAGACAGCAGGTATAAGCCTTTTTCGAATCGCAGTCGCAGATTTCGAAACGTGAACGCTGACCTCAAGTTCAAGGTCAAGGTCATAGGGGTCAAACATTTTATGGGCATGGAAAGGTGTTGTCCATATACACATGCATACCAAATATGAAAGCAATATCTGAAAGGACACAGAAGTTATGAGCGTTTTTCGAATCGCGGTCACAGATTTCAAAACCTGAAAACTGGCCCCAAGTTCAAGGTCAAGGTCACAGAGGTAAAAATTTGTATGCCCATAGAGTGTTGTCCAGATATACATGCATCCCAAATATGAAAGCAATATCTGAAGGGACACAGTAGAAATGAGCCTTTTTCGAATCGCGGTCGCAGATTTCGAAACCTGAAAACTGACCACAAGTTCAATGTCAAGGTCATAAGGGTAAAAAATTGTGTGGGCATGGATAGGTGTTGTCTGGATACACATGCATACCAAATATGAAAGCAATATCTGAAGGGACACAGTAGTAATGGCCTTTTTCAAATCGCGGTCGCAGATTTTGAAACCTGAAAACTGACCCCAAGTTCAAGGTCAAGGTCACAGGGATAAAAAATTGTATACGCATGGAAAGGTGTTGTCCAGATACACATGCATACCAAATATGAAAGCAATATCTGAAGGGACACAGTAGTTTTGAGCCTTTTTCGAATTGCGGTCGCAGATTTCAAAATCTGAAAACTGGACCGAGTTCAAGGTCAAGGTCACAGGGGTCAAAATATTTGTGTGCATGGAAAGGTGTTGTCCAGATACACATGCTTACTAAATATGAAAGCAATATCTGAAAGGACACAGTAGTTCTGAGTCTTTTTCGAATCGCGGTCGCAGATTTCAAAACCTAAAAACTGACCCAAAGTTCAAGGTCAAGGTCACAGGGGTCAAAAAGTTTATGCGTATGGATAGATGTTGTCTAGATACACATGCATACCAAATATGAAAGCAATATCTGAAGGGACACAGTAGTTATGAGCCTTTTTCGAATCGCGGTCGCAGGAAAATCTCTGACCCGGCCCCGCCCCAACCCCCATAACTTTTGACCCAGGGGTCAGATCAAAATTCCGTCACTGTCACCGTCGTACATATGCTCATAGCTACCATGTATGTAAGTTTCAAGGTTCTAGTGCTAATAGTGTAGGAGGAGCAGGTGGCCAGGACGGACGGACAGACAGACATCACCACAATAATTAGAAAACGTAACAGTAATTCTTTCAATAATTAATTATCTAAAAGACCATATCAATAATGAGACAACTTCTTTGTTTTTATTTTTAAATTTAATTACGCATAGAAATAAATGTTTTGATATTATTGTATTATGCATGAAATGCACATTTTCCACGAGGAAAATCTAGGTTTTCAATAGAAGTCTCCGAAGTAACTGTCCACGATTTTATCGTGGACGAGTACACATTACCGATCGATTAGTGGTCTTCGTATAAGCCACTGAAATTATCGATAAATATTGACACGGGGTTATTCACGCATGACTTATTCACAACCGAGCGAATCTTCTCGGCCTTGGGGCCATACTCTGATACTAGTCGGCAAAGTAGTTTGGAGAATGGGCAATTAAGATGTTATCAATAAGGGCGCATGGCGAGCAGAATTATCGATTAAATCTTGCGATCAAGCATACCGTAACAATAGAGGACGGAAAACAGCGGGTGCTCATTAAAGGGCAGGGCGGCGGCCTTTGGAAATGGCAGGGTGGCGCTCAATGGCTTTGAAAGGCGCTACAAAAAAGGGCATGGCGCCCCGCCACGCTAAAACGGCCTGGATAAAAAACTACTGAAAAACACGAGTTCGAACTGCTTCCGGGTATTTAATTTTGAAATACACTGTTAAAATTCTTAATTTAAAAAGAATTGAGATTCATAGAATATAATTTAACTTTGTTTTTAATTTCATTTTTTTTTTTTCATGGAATGTAACCCCATATATATCCACGGGTCTACTTATTGCATGTTATTTCCTTTAAAACTTAGAGGATTATCTGCAACCTTTTCATTAGGCTATTTAAACCACTTGACAATGGTTTTCAAAGGAAGATATCATATTGCTGTTGTCACATGACCTTCTTTCATTGTATGCACATGTACATATTTTCTGTCAGCAGTTAACATAAATAATATTGGCACACTTTTGTAGTGAAATATGCCGAGCATATAAAATGAGACGCACTCTAGGAAAATCCTACTTAATGCACAGTGTTTTTTTCACCATTTTGGGTATGGGGCCGGGTCTCTTTGAATTTGGAAAATTAGCAGCATTTTGACTCAAATTTGGAATTAAGTTTTGTAGCTTTTTTGCTTAAAAAAGCTTCAAAATTGAGAATAGAAGTACTTTATTTTTGGAAACCTTCAATTGGAAATGTGTAGGTCCCATTTGGGAAAATATATATACTTTTTTCCATTGGAAATGGGGCCAAAAACACCCAATTTTTAACGGAAAAAAACAATGGTATTGTCCTAAATGTGCCTCTGCAAAGTTTAATCAGGACAACAATGTCTGCATTTATTGAAGTTTTCTTTTAAAGTAAGTCTCTTTGTAACGAAAATTCAGTTAAGGTGGAAAGTGATGTCCCTGATTAGCCTGTGCAGACTGCACAGGCTAATCTGCAACAACATATAATGCACATGCAGTAAGCAAAGTTTTTCCAGGACTTGGCGCAAAAGATTTTCTGTCAATCACAGATAAAAAACCTTTGTTAACCCTTTACCACTTAGATACATATTTTCATGCATTTGTAGTCCCTTAGAAAGTTACATTTAATTAAATAACTTAATAACTAGATTTAAGTTTTAAAGGCTTCATTTTAAAGCCTTAGATACTGATGAGCAGCAAACAGCTTAAAGCTGGAACAGACTGTGAGTTACTCGCAGGCTGTTCTGGTTTTATGCTGTTTGCACATAGCTATTTTCACTTTGGTGCCTCTGAGTGGAAAAGGGTTCAATTAAGCATATAACCTTTAGTGGATTCAAATTTTGTTTCTGTGCATTTGTTTTTCAATAATTGTATATTATTATACATTGAATTTATTCTTAATAATGAATTTGTGTTATAATTCATTTAAGTATTTATCTCATATCTTATGACTTTGTGATGTTTCGGTTAATACAAAGTGCACTAAGAATTATTCATTTTGCACTTAGAAATACTATTCAAAATATCTTGATAACCATCAAGTTAAAAACATTCTGCACTAGAGAGCTGTAATAGATACAGGTGTAAATAGATAACCTTTACAATGGTTCAAATATTTTCTGAATTCCTTGAACAGCAGACAACCAGGAAGTAATAATATTTCCATTAATAATAGTAAAACGAGGTTAAAGTGATATTATGGGCATTTTTCACTGTTGAATTGAGCTGAAAAGAATTAACAGGTAAAAAATATTAGTTAAAATGTGGTAACTGACCAATTATCTACAACTCATCTTGCTACCAGTTGTTTATAAAAAATATATATTATTTTTGATATTTTACATGACTCACCCAGTCCTCTAAGCCGAAATGATCCGTAAAACAAAATTGTGTCTTTGTGTCGTATGAACGAATCTGCATGAAAACTACATTTAGACTCACATCATACATCAAATCATTTCTGTCGTCTGAGTTGTCAAAACGAAAGTACGGTTGATGTTCAAATGTATTATTTTTCTCTTTCTGGGATATTGTTTTAGTATGTTGATGTTGCATTAACAAATATAAGTGTATATGAAGTGAAAACACCAAAAATAAACAACGGTTGCGATAGACACCTATAATATACTGTTAAATGCCCATAATATCACTTTAACTGCATGTGAGGTACAGTCATGTACATGTAAGTGTGGCCCAGTTGACACTTACCCCATAAACTGGATTTTTTGCTAAAAATAGACTTCTTTTAAACCGAAAATACCATAAAAGGGAAAGTGTCGTCCCTTATGACAAATGCAGAGTGCACAGGCTAATCTGGGATGACACCATGCACTGAATTTTCTATAGACATAAAAAAAACACAGTTCAAATAAATTTTTCATTTAAAATTTTTAAATATGTTTAAAAAAAAAGCAAATGCTTAATTCTGAAAAATTAAGTCTTGTAAAAATGTAAGTTTTTCATATTTGAATAAATAAAACTTTTTGTTGGATTTGTTAGAATGTAAATAATTATGTCATTTACATTATACTGTATATCGGCAGTTAAACTACTATTTGCTATTATTGTCAGAGTCTAATGAACCATGCAGGCATAACTAGCAGAACATTCATTTATTGTTTATTAACCTTTTTATCTGTTTTCACATAATATTGAGAAAATAAAGATATTTTATTGAGTTGTTCAAATTGTGCAAGTCCAAAATATTATATTTACTTTTACTCTTAATTTTCTGTAGAAAAATGAACAAGTTCATTTTGCGTAACCCGTAAGCTGGCGATACCGCCTTCGAAGGCGGAGCTTCTAAAATTGGACCAATGGTTTCAAGACGCTGACGCATAGTTATACAGTGACCAGTACCGTTACCGCACTACTTTTGTAATTATAGTAACAAACATGAATAAACATTACCCATTTGTTTACTTTTGTTTCTTTGATGTTTCATTTCTCGATGTTTTCGATTTATCCCATCAATTGTCTTAGTTGTCAAATATTTCTGTAAAAATATATTACCGAACCAGTTTTACGTATTTTATTTTCATCACTTGAATACGCAATTTATGACGTATCTTGTGTGACGTCATTTCGGTGACGAAACATTTTACGAAAACAATATGGACGTGGTGTATTTTTTACAGTTAAATATTTGTTTAAAGCATCGAACGAATCCAAAACGTATTTTGGATTGTGTGTTTGTCATCCATAACACCTTAAGAACAGACACTGGAAGTGTATATCGTTGTAACTTATTAGCATTGGATTTAAGTTGCCATTGAGGTAAGCGTGTCCTTTATACTAAATTTAGTTTTTATGACCTCTGTCAAAGCTTAAATAATGGCATTAATCTATTCTACAGCACAATTTCAGCTGCAATCGATGTTTTAATTTTCCAAATAATGTGCTTTTATAGTAAAACTTCAGAACTCCTTTTCTTCGCGCAGGAATAATGAATAACAAAATCTTAAGGGGCGGGTTCTAGCTGTTCCCAAAACTAAGATTACAACATGTGTTGCCTCCCTAAAAGCAAACAATTATGAGTTGTTTTTTTATGCTCAAATATGTTTTAATTGTTTCAAATCAAAGGACAAATATTAATATAAGGATTGATTCTTATTTTTCAGGCTTTTATGTAGTATGAAAGCTCAGGGCGAGTATTGAAAATTTACGAGAAGCGCTAGCGCGCTTCACAGAATTTTCATAACTCGCCCTGAGCGTTCAGACTGTATTAACGCCCGAAAAATAAGAATCAATCCTTAAGTAACCAAAGCATACATATTTGGAATACAGTAACAAAAAGACGTAGCCCATGGCTTATTTATGTACATAACATTTTTATGTCCCCCAGTTTATACTAGGGGACATATATTTTTTTTGCCCTGTCTGTTTGTTGGTTTGTTGGTTAATTTGTTTGCGTCAAACTTTAACATTGCCCATACTTTTTGCATTGAAGATAGCAACTTGATATTGTGCATGCATGTGTATCTCATTGAGCTGCACATTTTGAGTGGTGAAAGGTCAAGGTCAGCAGGGGGTTTTCCAGCCATCTTGGGAAAAGGAGTCTGGTCAAAGTAGGATTTTTTAATCGATAAAAGTGGCAAATTTGGGAATTTTTTTATCAAAAAAGACCAAATTGGGATATTTTTTTCAACAAATATTTACACAACAGGTCTTTTCCTGGCCATTTTGGATTAAAATCATAAATTATGGTTATATATATGGTAGGTTGTTTAAAAAATACAATTTAGATATAGAGTCTAATAATCATAACTCATAAGACACTTCTTTCAACAACAAAAAATTGCAATTGGGAATGTTTTTATGTCTCCCACCACTATAGTGGGGGACGTATTGTTTTTGCCCTGTCTGTTGGTTGGTTTGTTGGTTGGTTTGTGTGTTTGTTTGCCCAAACTTTAACATTTGCCATAACTTTTGCAATATTGAAGATAGCAACTTCATATTTGGCATGCATGTGTATCTCATGGAGCTGCACATTTTGAGTGGTTAAAAGTCAAGGTCAAGGTCATCCTTCAAGGTCAAATATATGGGTCAAAGTTGCTCATTTAATGTACACTTTCGCAATATTGAAGATAGCAACTTGATATTTGGCATGCATGTGTATCTCATGGAGCTGCACATTTTGAGTAGTGAAAGGTCAAGGTCATCCTTCAAGGTCAAAGGTCAGGTCAAATATATGGGGACATACAGTTCACTCCATGCGTTTTCCCCAATTTCCCTCCATACTCCGCGGACAGTATCTCCGAAGGAGATTAAGATAATTTCGCAATACGCGGCGTTTGCATGATTTGGGACTCCGGGTTGAACGATCGGCAAAATTGATTAGCCGACGCTGTGGCCCTCGGCGTTGGCAACGCGGGGGATAATCTGTGTTTAACGAGATAACAATCAATTTAACTTTGTTTGACTTCCTGATTTTCAAATAAAATTACATTTATTACAAGTACATATATATATTTATTTATATATATATATAATATGCAATAAAAAAAAAACAACCAAGATAGATCGATCCCCATGTGGTTGTAGAAGTAGTTGTATAGAAAACTCGTTGATTTACGACAAACAAAACGTCGTCTTTAAACTGATACTTACCAATTAATATAATCACAGTTTGCAACATTGTTTTTATTTTGATAATTTAATCCAAAGTTTTCATGTAAGCAGGTGTATTTTCTATACTGAACATGTAAACAAATGACCAAGGACCCTAAAAGTCTCGCAAATCTGTGTGAATTGACAGTTTGACGTTATCAAAGGAAAGCATAACTTACTCAAGTAAACACGTTCAACGAATGCATAAGGAATGGTTTTAATTGTCGGAACAAAGTCAATTCTCTGCTCGCTAATGCATTTATTTTCTCTTTGTAGGTAGGTTATTCCATTGATTGCTAAAAGAAGGTGGTAACTATTGAGTTGATAGATGCAGTAAATATTCACAGTTGTATTCTTGTTGCGTCGACATTCAAAACAATGTTTACCAGTAATTATGGACCAAAGCGGCAGAGTGACATTCACACATGTTTATCCCTTTTGTCAAAACACCGCAGACAGCAGTCTACACAATAGGTCAGTAGACAAGCTTTGCGTGTTTTCATAACGTCAAACACTTAAAATCCAGTTCCGCCCAGATGTCTTCTTTAATCAGTTTACAGTAAAATTACTGTTAAAATAATTACTCTACTAAAATATTGTAACGATAAAGATTCGGCATGTTCGATTTGAAATTATTTTGGAGGAAATATCAACTTATTCGCGATATAATTTTGTTAAAAATACCAAAGAAACTTTAAACCGAAATCAACAAAATTCAATATTCTCTGCGCTACAAAGTTTGTATAAAAAAATCAATACACGCACGCTTTGCAGGAGTATACCTTGACCTTGTACATTGCGGCATAATTTTCGCACGCTTTTGTCGGGAAATATACATGATGACTGTATATTGGAAGCATTTGTAAACGTTGTGTTAACATTAAAAATCATAATGTTTTTCGGATTACTAATTATTATTCTCATTTGGAAATTTTACGGAACATTTATTCTTGTGTTATATGTGTTATGATTTAAATATTAATTTGTCAAATGTCTTATATTCATTCATATTGTAGACGTAC
Organism: Dreissena polymorpha; assembly: GCF_020536995.1. Classification (NCBI taxonomy): domain Eukaryota; kingdom Metazoa; phylum Mollusca; class Bivalvia; order Myida; family Dreissenidae; genus Dreissena; species Dreissena polymorpha. The sequence continues at coordinate 57,169,200 of NC_068359.1, forward strand.
CTGTGAACTAAAAAACATAATTTTTATACGTATTAATTTTCTATAGAATTATCTTTATTTTTATATGCCACAGTATTTAAACAATTTTAATAACAATGTATTTATTTTTTGGCATGCCCAGTAGCACACTGCTAACGCGGTGTTGCGCGGCGGTCGCTGATAAGAACGGAAATTGTCTGCATTTACCGACTAGGCTAAAGTAATACACGCCGCGGGTATTAGTGAACTGGGCAGAACGCTGCGTTTTACCTGGCTTTCAAACTCCGCATAAACACTCGCTAGCAGGAAAAAAAACGCAGAGTGAGCGCGTTTTTTGGGGAAAACGAGTGGACTGTACTGTAGTGTTTCACAAACACATCACTTGTTTATTATTTTGGTTTGGGATCGGGTCTGTTTGCTTTGTGAAAGGGTCGCTTTTACGGCCTTTTTTACATATCAGAAAAAACCCCTGGTCAAGGTCATCCTTCAAGGTCAAAGATCAAATATATGGGGAGGGGACATAGTGCTTCACAAACACATCTTTTTTCAAATTTAAAATTTAAAACAGTTACTGGTCCTGATACTATGATCTTGAGGTTTAATTTTAATAACACAATTCCTGTGTTAGTCTTTTTCTATTGAACTGAAAGTGACAGATATTTCATACAGTGTTGTTTTTTTTCAAAATCGGGCCCCTTTCCCAATGAAAAAAAAGAATATATGTTACCCAAATGGGACCTAAAAATTCCTAATTGAAGGTAAAAAAAAAATATATATTTTATTTAGAACAACATTTAGTTAATCTCCCATCCAGCTCTACAAGTAACACTTTATTAAATTTAATATTTTAAACACTTTCCTCATTTTTGAAGCATTATTTTGTTAGCAAAAAAACACTAACACTAATTTCCCACTTTTGGTCAAAACGCATCGATTTTCCCGATCCAAAGGGACCTGGCCCCATTCCCCAAATGGTGAAAAAACACACTGTATTTGGGGTTTGTAAACTGGATCTCTATAAACATTGTTTAAATTATGCCTTGTGGGCTCAAACACTGGTCTTGCCACAGAGGTCATGTGGTGTAACTCTTTCAGTGCTGGAACCGAATTTTGAAGGCCTTTGCAAACAGTTTGGATCCAAATGAGACGCAACAGAACTGTTTGCTATTCTGATAGGATTCTTTGAAAAAAAATCTAATTTTAGAAATTCAGCAGACGACATTTTAGCAGACGACGAATTTCCCAGCATGCAAAAGTCTTCAATAGTAAAATGACTTCTCTTCTTAAGTTGCATGGTTCGATCAGACATTTCACATTGTGTACATTAATTTCATTTATATTTGTGGGACATTACTTTTTGTTGATTTGGTGAGTGACCGTTCCACGAAACTAACACAGATACATCGGAAAATGAACAGTGCGAATTCCTCTTTTCCTTGCAGGTTATGGATTAGTGCCCTGCAATGTCAGTGGTACTGAAGATATTTGCCAACAATGCAGCGAGGGCTACATACAGCTACTGAATGTGTCGTCTTTGGATATTACCAATACAGACTGCTTCAAATCGAATCCATATAACCATGGGAAATGTCCTCTAGGTAGGCGTGTTTGAAGCTTCAGTATGTAGTGAATTTAATTGTCTTAGATGAGCTCAATTGTATAATAACTAGGGATGGCAACATTATTCGAATATTTGATTGAATGGTCAGCATTCGAATAATAAAAATGATATTCACATATTCGCATTTTTTTCCAAACGTAATTTCACCAATATTTAATGACCTGCGAACCGCTTACTAAAAGCAACCGAAATCACCTGGGAGTAACATGTTTGACGTGACTTCGTGTCAAACTGATAACGCGGCCCGTATCAGTGTTGATTGCACAATGCAATATACACGCTCTAAGAAAGGCCCCGACTGTTAATTGTTTGCCAATGGGGTGCCAATTAACGGTTTCAATTGACTGGCGAATAATAATTAAGTTTTGTGATCACAGTATGTACAGCCATTAAAATGTGTGAATTACTCAAATCGCGCAATGCAATATACTTACTATAAGAAAGGGCCCGAACTGTTGTTTGTCAATTAGGTACCAATTAAGGTCTTCAATTTACTTGCGAATAATAATTTAGTTTTTGTGATCACAGTTTGAACAGACATTTAAATACGTGAATTACTCAAAAGTAACAGATGATATAAATTAAAAAATCATCAAGGAATCATAATTCAAATCTGAAAATGCCACCAGCCCCTTCTGCAGTATGGAATACTTTACACGGTCTGTGGATAAGAAGACCGCAACGTGTAATGTGTGTAAACTTAGTTTTACATATGCGCCGTCTGCTACAAATCTGTGGAATCATTAAAAAATAAAATTATATGACACGATGTTTTTCATTCTATTTGTGCCTGATCACAGTATCGGTCATAGTATTAGTCGACAGCGATACAATTATTCGATAGCAACATTAATAAACAGCCTCGTATTTAGCAAACGGATATAACTTACAAACCAATGGAAATTAACACATAACAAGGAAACATCAATCCAGCCGTTTTATGCGAATATTCGAATATTCGATTGAATGAATTTGGGAACATTCGAATACCGATATTGGTATTCGATGCCATCCCTAATAATAACAATAACTTTGAAAACAATAACTAGATAAATACTTTATAACTAGGGTTAACAAGATTAAACCTATTTATTTTAGCTTGATTGCATAGAAAGCTGAAGGCTTATTTGGTCCGTTTCCTGGGACTAGAACCAGTTCTTGGTGTCTTTGGGGAAAATCTAAAGAACAACGCCCACAATGGGGATGAAACCCGTGACCTACTGATCGCTAGGCAGACACCATAATCCACTACACCACTGCGTCTCATGTAACTAAATAACTAGGGTTACACTCACTTATGATATTACCCTTATAAAAACAGAAAGGCCCAAAGCTGTCATATTTAGCATATAACATTTTATGGAAGCCCTGTACCATGTTTTTTTATATCATTACCCTGGGTTCAAAGTTTACCCAGCCCAGTGAAAACATCTGAAATCGCAAGGCCCAGAGGTTTGGTAATTGGCATGTAACATTGCATGGTGGTCTTCTAGTGGTTTTGTTCAAAGCAAGGCCTTGGATGGAAATAGTTAAGGCTGTGGGGGTTACTTGTTTCCTGTATACATGTATGTATTTATTGAAATCTTACACATCTATAAAACAACAAGGCCCATAGGTGTAATATTTGGCACATATCATTGTTTCTTGGCCCTCTACAGAGTGAGTTCAAAGCATGTCCCTGGGGTCAAAATTGCCCTCACCTTGTTATTTGTTTCCCTTATATGTATACAATGTATAGTGAAAACTTAAAAATATAAAATGAAACTGCAAGACCAAAAGTTTTGGTATTAAGCATTTAATTTTTTAATTGTAGTTCTTTACCAAGTTAGTTCTCTTTGCAGATGACTTCCATGCTGTAAAGGAGGGTTCCTATTCCAAGTTTTGGCCCTACTCGTGCGAATGTGCAGTTGAGCGATGTTTATGGAAAGAGCCCCATTACAGCAGTGTAGGGACATGTGAGACGGTGACCACCTGTCCTGCTCATCAGCAGTTGAACAAGTCGACAGGAAGTGAGTTACATATATGACAGTTTTGGATTAACCCTTTACCACTTAGATACATATTTAACCCTTTACCACTTAGATATGTATTTAACCCTTTACCACTTAGAGTTAGATACATATCAGCCATAAAATCATCCAAAACAGGCCCTATCATATCATAACAAATGTTCTGTTGTAGATGCTATAAACTTCCAGTATTAATTAGAATGATGTAGCCAATATTTTGTAATTTAAAAATTTTCAGATTTTAGTTGACATTATTTATGCCTCCATAGCTATAACAGATATTCAACTTTGGCGTAAATATAACAAGTGAAATATAACACAGAAAATGTTCATTATAATATTATCAAAGTGGGGAAGAAGTCAAGCGTTCTGTCTTAGGACAACTTGTGTTGAAAAAAAAAGCTTATTCAATAAAAAAAATATTTAAATATTTAAATGTTTATTTCTCCCTGACAGAGTGTGAGCTGTGCCCCTGGTACGCTGACAAGGACCAACCTGGCTGCTGGCCATGTGTCATTAATGTGACTCTGCTCAGGTAAGGGGGCCTTTTAATGTTTCTTTTGAAAAAAACATTTCATAGCAGTTGCACTGTCTATGCGTCCTATGGGTCATTGCTTCAAACAGAAACTCCCTGTCTTTGCTATAACTTTGCTATTTATTGATAGATTTTTAAATAACTTGGAACAAATGTAAGCCATGTAAACAAATGTAAAAATGTAAACAAAGACAATGTTTGGCCTGTAAAACAGGTATCTCAAAAGTCAAGGTCACACTTTGAGGTCGAAGGTAAAATCAGACCTGAACACTTCTTGTCTTTGCTATAACTTTGGCCTGTATGTTTTTATGTCCCCCACCACTATAGTGGGGGACATATTGTTTTTGCCCTGTCTGTTGGTTTGTTTGTTGGTTTGTTTGTTTGCCCCAACTTTAACATTTGCCATAACTTTTGCAATATTGAAGATAGCAACTTCATATTTGGCATGCATGTGTATCTCATGGAGCTGCACATTTTGAGTGGTGAAAGGTCAAGGTCATCCTTCAAGGTCAAGGTCAAATATATGGGTCAAAATCGCTCATTTAATGTATACTTTTGCAATATTTAAGCTAGCAACTTGATATTTGGCATGCATGTGTATCTCATGGAGCTGCACATTTTGAGTGGTGATAGGTCAAGGTCATCCTTCAAGGTCAAAGGTCATATATATGGGGACATAGTGTTTCACAAACACATCGCTTGTTTTTAAATAACTCTGAGAAAATATCAACCGTCATTAAACAATATTTTGCAATTAAACCCGTCTACCTCAAGGGTTAAGGCCACACCTACAGGTCAGTTTTCAAATTTGATCATTAAAGTGCTTTCTTATACGCCCGTTTAAAAAAAAAAACATATTATAGTTTCACCCTTGGTGGGCGGGCGGCAGGCGGCGTCCACAGCAGTGTCCGCTCTCTAATTCAAATAGTTTTCATCCGATCTTCACCAAACTTGGTCAGAAGTTGTGTCTAGACAATATCTAGGTCATGTTCGTATATGGGTCATGCCGGGTCAAAAACTAGGTCATGGGGTCACTTAGTGCATTTCAAGGATTAAGCATGGTGTCTGCTCTCTAATTGAAGTATTTTTCACCGATCTTCACCAAATTTGGTCAGAAGTTGTGTCTAGATGATATCTAGGTCAAGTTCAAATATGGGTCATGCCGGGTCAAAAACTAGGTCACGAGGTTACTTAGTGCATTTCAAGCATTTAGCATGGTGTCCGCTCTCTAATTGAAGTAGTTTTCATCTGATCTTCACCTAATTTGGTCAGAAGTTGTGTCTAGATGATATGTAGGTCAAGTTCGAATATGGGTCATGCCGGGTCAAAAACGAGGTCACATAGTGCATTTCAAGCATTTAGCATGGCGTCCGCTCTCTTATTGAAGTAGTTTTCATCTGATCTTCACCAAATTTAGTCAGATGTTACATCTAAATGATATCTAGGTCAAGTTCAAATATGGGTCATGCCGGGTCAATAACTAGGTCTCGAGGTCACTTAGTGCATTTCAAGCATTGAGCATGCTGTCCAAAACCTTCGAACAAGCGTAACTTGTGACAGTTTGGCACTCTTGTTTGTAACATAAATTGAGTTTTATGAAAATTTCAATTTAGGTGCATCTGTGCCCTATGGACTCAGCCCTGTGTTAAATGTAACGAATTTTCCCCATCTCTAAGGTAACTGTTACAGATAGCTGTCAAAGGGCAAATAGACCATAAAATTGTCTGCCTTTGCTATAACTTTGCCATTTATGAATGTATTTTTATGCCCCCAGAACATAGGTTCTGGGGGCATATTAAAATGGCACCGTCCGTTAGTTAGTCGGTTAGTCCGTTCGTCTGTCCGGATTAGTTTCTGCTAAATAAGTCAAGCAAATGTCATCAGATCTTCACCAAACTTCATGAAAATGTGTAAGGCAATAACATCTAGGTCAAGTTCGATAATCAGCCAAATTGACCCAGACACTCTTGAGTTATGGCCCCTGAATCATCGTAAAATTGGGAGTTTTCTCGTTTCCGCTCAATTACTCAAGCAATTGTCATCAGATCTTCACCAAACTGCATGAAAGTGTGTAAGGCAATAACATCTAGGTCAAGTTTGATAATTGGCCAAATTGACCCAGACACTCCTGAGTTACCGCCCTTGAATCATCGTAAAATTGTTTTTATTCTCGTTTCCGCTCAATGACTCAAGCAAGTGTCATAGGATCTTCACCAAACTTCTTGAAAATGTGTAAGGCAATAACATCTAGGTCAAGTTCAATAATCGGCCAAATTGACCCAGACACTCCTGAGTTACGGCACTTGAATCATCGAAAAATTGCCTTTTTGTTTCGTTTCCGCTCAATAACTTGACCAATTGTCATCAGATCCTCACCAAACTTCATGAAAATGTGTAAGGTAATAACATCTAGGTCAGGTTCGATAATCAGCCAAATTGACCCAGACACTCCTGAGTTACAGCCCTTGAATCATAGAAAAATTGTGTTTTTTCTCGTTTCTGCTCAATAGCTTCAGCATTGTCATCGGATCTTCACCAAACTTCATAAAAATGTGTAATGCAATAAAATCTAGTTTAAGTTTGATAATTAGCCAAATTTACCCAGGCACTTCTGAGTAACGGCCCTTAAATCATAAAAAAATTGTGTTTCCGTTCGAAAAATGCTCATAACTTCTATGTTGCTTCAGATGTAACCTTCATATATGATATGCATGTGTATATGGACAAGGCCTTTCCATACGCACACAAATGTTGACCCCCTGGACCTTGAACTTAGGGTCAGCGTTTAGGTTTCAAAATCTGCATTTAGGTTTTGAAAAAGCGTTTTTCGGAGGCATATGTCTTCCGATGGAGACAGCTCTTGTTCAATAACTCATCGCAAATGTCAACTATCTTAAGACAACTTGTCAACTGTCTTGCTACGTCAAATGTCAAGGTCACAACTTATGGTCAAATGTCATTATTTTTACCATCTAAAAGTTTGTTTTTATCAAAAATTGAGTTTTTAGATAAAAGTAAAATGTGGGGGCATCTGTGTACAACCAAAACATGTCATTTTTGTCTTATTTCTCTTAGTATAGCTTATATGTTTGATTTTGTGTTAATGTTGGTTAAAGCTTACTCTTAAATAGCTTGAAGATGTTGATTCAAAGTGATGTGGGACTTAGGCTTGCAATTGCAAGCTGAAGTCAGATAAAAGTATGTTTTTGATTTTTTGTCAGCTTTACTACTTATCTTTTATAACACATTATAAAACTGTGTGTACATTAATGTGTACTGGAGTAAAGATTGCAGTTAAACTTGTTAAAGTTTCTTTTCTTCCCCAGAGTATATGTAAATAACATGAAGTGAAGTCCATTCTATAGCCGATAGGTGCCACATAGTGTGTGTTAACCCTTTACCACTTTGATATGTATTTTGACGCAAATGTAGTCCCTTAGAAAGTTAAATTTAATTAACAAACTTTCTTACTAGATTCAAGTTTTAAAGGCTTCATTTGCAACCCTTAGATACTGATGAGCAGCAAACAGCATAAAATCTGAACAGACTGCAAGTTACTCTGTTCAGGTTTTATGCTGTTTGCACATAGCCATTTTCACTTTGCTTCTGAGTGGGAAAGGGTTAATAATTTGATATGTGCTGACTGATAATGACCCTCAGTGGAAGAAAATATACCAGTGATGTTTAAGTTGTGCTGTATTGTGTTGACAGACTGGGTCAGCCTGACCCCAATTCACCCAAGAGATGGACCACCACCACCACTACATCCGGGCCGTCCCCTGAGTTGCCACTTGCGTTGTCACAGCAAGTCAAGTCTGGTGTGTATTTCTTTAAAAAAATAGGGGTTTGTTGAATTCTCTCCGCAATGTGAGTTTCTTTAGTTGTCTGTTTTTCGTGGTCTGAGTGTCTGTTCTTAACATTTCATAGAAGCATTTTCATGCAAACATATAATCCTGCCAAGCTTATTTTTATGATTTTGTATTAAAAACGAAAGAATAACGTCAATATCTCCAAGGTCGAGGTCACACTTTGAGTTCAAAGGTAAAAAAATGGCCATAAATGAGCTCGTCTGGGTCATAACTATGTCATTCATTGTGAGATTTTAAAATCATTAGGCACATTTGTTTACCATAATTGGACGGTGTGTCGCGCGAAAGAATTACGTCGATATCTCCAAGGTCAAGGTCACACTGTGAGTTCAAGGTCAAAAATGGCCATAAATGATCTTGTCCGGGCCATAACTATTTCATTAATTGTGAGATTTTAAAATGACTCTGTACATTAATTTTGTTCACAGTCATTGGACAGCATGTCATGCGAAAGAATTCAAGAGTTCAAAGGTCAAAATGGCCATAAATAATAATGGCATAATAATTCTTAAAAATCGCCATTTAGATTCTCTTGTTTTGTGAAGACAACATGCAAAATAGTCTGTGTCGATGCGGCACGTGGGGGTATACGTCACGTCTGTGACAAAGCTCTAGTTGTTGTGAACTTGCTATGTGAAAAGAGGGTTTAATTCATGTGCGTAAAGTGTTGTCCCAGATTAGCCTGTGCAGTTTGCACAGGCTATTCAGGGCTGACACTTTCCATTTTTATTATATTTTTCGTTTAAAGAATGTCTCTTCGTAGCAAAAAATAAGTTTAGGCGGAAAGTGTCCTCCCTGATTAGCCTGTGCGAACTGCACAGGCTAATCATTGTTGATACTTTAAGCAAATTCATTAAACCCCCTTTTCACAGAGCACAGCTTATTTATGAAAGAATTTACCATTTCAGACTCGCCTGAGTCCCCATTGGGTCATACAACTACGCACATTGCTTTGTTCTCTATCGCGGTAGTGGTGGCCTTGTTGTAAGTATTTCATCTTCAGTTTTGTTAACTGGTAATTAGGTTATACTGAAATGAGGGTTCAAACATGGGACCCTTATTTATTAACCCTTTACCACTTAAATACCTATTTTGAGGTGTTTGTAGTCATTATGAAAGTTAAATTTAATTAAAGACCTTTCTTACTAGATTCAAGTTTTTAAGACTTCATCCCCAACTCTTAGATACTGATGTGCAGCAAACAGCATAAAACCTGAACAGACTGCGAGTTACTCGCAGGCTGTTCTGGTTTTATGCTGGTTGCACATAGCCATTTTCACTTTGCTTCTTTTAGGGGAAAGGGTTAAACTGGATTTATGTTCAGAAGAGACTTCCTTTCAACAAAAAATACAATCAAAGCAGAAAGTGTTGTCCCTGATTAGCCTGTGCACACTCCAAAGGCTATTCAGGGACAGCACTTTACACAAAGGCTATTCAGGGACAGCACTTTACACAAAGGCTATTCAGGGACAGCACTTTACACAAAGGCTATTCAGGGACAGCACTTAACACAAAGGCTATTCAGGGACAGCACTGAACACAAAGGCTATTCAGGGACAGCACTGAACACAATTTCCTTGAACTCTGTTTTCCCAGAGCAAGACTCGTATAATATTGATCTCCCCCTTAATTAACCCTTTACCACTTAGATGCATGTATAATTTTGATCTCCCCCCTTAATTAACCCTTTACCACTTAGATACATGTATAATTTTGATCCCCCCCCTTAATTAACCCTTTACTACTTAGATGCATGTATAATTTTGATCTCCCCCCTTAATTAACCCTTTACCACTTAGATACATGTACATATTTTGATCTCCCCCCTTAATTAACCCTTTACCACTTAGATACATGTATAATTTTGATTTCCCCCCTTAATTAACCCTTTACCACTTGGATACATGTACATATTTTGATCTCCCCCCTTAATTAACCTATTACCACTTAGATGCATGTATAATTTTGATCTCCCCCCTTAATTAACCCTTTACCACTTGGATACATGTACATATTTTGATCTCCCCCCTTAATTAACCCTTTACCACTTAGATACATGTATAATTTTGATCTCCCCCCTTAATTAACCCTTTACCACTTAGATACATGTACATATTTTGATCTCCCCCCTTAATTAACCCTTTACCACTTAGATACATGTATAATTTTGATCTCCCCCCTTAATTAACCCTTTACCACTTGGATACATGTACATATTTTGATCTCCCCCCTTAATTAACCCTTTACCACTTAGATGCATGTATAATTTTGATCTCCCCCCTTAATTAACCCTTTACCACTTGGATACATGTACATATTTTGATCTCCCCCCTTAATTAACCCTTTACCACTTAGATACATGTATAATTTTGACCTCCTCCCTTAATTAACCCTTTACCACTTAGATACATGTACATATTTTTATTTCCCCCCTTAATTAACCCTTTGCCACTTAGATACATGTATAATTTTGATCTCCCCCCTTAATTAACCTTTTACCACTTAGATACATGTATAATTTTGATCTCCCCCCTTAATTAACCCTTTACCACTTAGATACATGTACATATTTTGATCTCCCCCTTAATTAACCCTTTACCACTTAGATACATGTATAATTTTGGTCTCCCCCCTTAATTAACCCTTTACCACTTACATACATGTATAATTTTGATCTCCCCCCTTAATTAACCCTTTACCACTTAGATACATGTATAATTTTGATTTCCACCCCTTAATTTACCCTTTACCACTTAGATACATGTATTATTTTGATCTCCCCCCTTAATTAACCCTTTACCACTTAGATACATGTATAATTTTGATCTCCCCCCTTAATTAACCCTTTACCACTTAGATACATGTATAATTTGATCTCCACCCTTAATTAACCCTTTACCACTTAGAAACATGTATAATAATGATCTCCCCCCTTAATTAACCCTTTACCACTTAGATACATGTACATATTTTGATCTCCCCCCTTAATTAACCCTTTACCACTTAGATACATGTATAATTTTGATCTCCCCCCTTAATTAACCCTTTACCACTTAGATACATGTATAATTTTGATTTCCGCCCCTTAATTTACCCTTTACCACTTAGATACATGTATAATTTTGATCTCCCCCCTTAATTAACCTTTTACCACTTAGATACATGTATAATTTTGATCTCCCCCCTTAATTAACCCTTTACCACTTAGATACATGTACATATTTTGATCTCCCCCTTAATTAACCCTTTACCACTTAGATACATGTATAATTTTGATCTCCCCCCTAAATTAACCCTTTACCACTTAGATACATGTATAATTTTGATCTCCCCCTTAATTAACCCTTTACCACTTAGATACATGTATAATTTTGATTTCCGCCCCTTAATTTACCCTTTACCACTTAGATACATGTATTATTTTGATCTCCCCCCTTAATTAACCCTTTACCACTTAGATACATGTATAATTTTGATCTCCCCCCTTAATTAACCCTTTACCACTTAGATACATGTATAATTTGATCTCCACCCTTAATTAACCCTTTACCACTTAGAAACATGTATAATTTTGATCTCCCCCCTTAATTAACCCTTTACCACTTAGATACATGTACATATCGAGGGGCTAAAGCCAGAACGTGATAAGTGCACTTTTTATCAAAAATCACTTGTTTGCACTTTCATAAAGTTATTCCAACGCTCTACAATATGCACTATTCCCTGGATTCACATCATGAATACAACATAGAAAGAACCAAGGTGCACTAAGTGCTTATCGACAAATCTGGTGTATGCCAGAATGCTTCAAGTGCACTTAAGTCATTCTGGCACAATAAGTTTTCATACATATTGAGAGTAAAACATGTGCCAAAAGGATTTAAGTGCACTTAAATCATTTAAAAATAAGCCATTTGTGCATATAATTTAAGGTAAAAACAAAATATGAAGCCCTTACCTTGTTAAGAAATTATAGCATCTTGTTTATTTAAACAGGAATACACAAACTATTGTGCTAATTTGTAATTAGATAGGGAGAATATGCCTTTATTGGTGCTTATCTAAAAGACATTATTCTCCCACTAAGATGGTAAAATAAGATTTTATCTAGAGGCTGTTTTACCGATTCCATGTTCTCGTGTGAGCCAAGTTTATTATAAAAGAAAAAGAAAAAGTTTCAATATTTTCTTTTACTGTTTACAAAACACAAGTTTGACATGTTTATTGTGGAACGAAACTGAAGGAAAATGCGGCTGTGAAGTGGGAACCTGTCTTTTGACTTACATGAAATCTCTTCCCATGACAGAAAATAATGTCTGTTTTTATTCTGACTGTTGTAGTGGTCAAAATCAAAAATAGGTTATTACTGTTGCATTGAAAAATGTAAAAACATAGACACCATTGAACAAAAGTATTTAGAAAGTGGACATACCCAGATGGAGTGTGATAGTGTACCTGCTTCCATAGAATGAGCAAAGAAATTTACATTTGTATATTTACTAATGGGAACCAATTGTGAGGGTTACACCAAAGAGAACTCCGTATGTTGTAGTGCCTATGAAATATACTATGACGCTTTTTATATCATGCATGTAGCTTTAACTGTAATGCCGCCAAATATTGTAAATGTAAGTGGACAAAAGGTTATATGGACAAAAATAAAATTGATAAAACTACAATTGTGATCCGGGTATGTGTTTTTTTAATTGCAGTTTTGATGACACCAGTTTTCAGTGTGGTAAACTCATATCCTCTATAAAATCAAATCAAATCCTCTATTAAAGGACCTTCTATAAAATGTGACATAAAACACTTGTAGATTCCAAACTTCCAATTACAGCAACGAAGAAGAAAGACCTGCAATCACTTTGCTCTGAAGGGATAATTCCTTCAGAATATCACCAGTATTTCAAGAATATTCCAGACCCAGATACAATAAAAGATAGATAAGATGCAGATGTGGAATAGAATATCTGAATCTTAACTTTCTTCCATTGTTAAGGTTGGAGACACATTTGCACGTCCTGTTGAAATCTAGAATGCAAAAGAAAATAAGTATGTACTTCTACAAAAAGAATTACCATTATGATTATTAAAATAAACTTGTTTTAAGTGCACATGTTTCGTTTAGTCTCGTAAAATAGATGCATAGCACAAGGCTGTTTTGCTTTAATGGCACTAAGTCCTGTATGGCATAGGAAAAGCAGCGTTCAATTCTTATGCAAAAGAGCACCAAGTGCACTTAACACAGTTGTACTCTGAAAATATATGTTTTACGTTTATGCCAGAATGAAGTAAGTGCTATTTTGAAGACAAAAGCATTAAAATATTTTATGCAATCATATAATATGTTTAAAATGTCATAACAATACTATTACCTATCTTATAACCAAATATTATGCTGATATTCATATTCATTTAAAAGTTGTAGTCTGTCAAACCTTAATTTTGCGTTTTTCTCCACTATTTGAAAAATGGAGTTATCACGTTCTGGCTTTAACCCCTCGATATTTTGATCTCCCCCCTTAATTAACCCTTTACCACTTAGATACATGTATAATTTTGATCTCCCCCCTTAATTAACCCTTTACCACTTGGATACATGTACATATTTTGATCTCCCCCCTTAATTAACCCTTTACCACTTAGATACATGGACATATTTTGATCTCCCCCCCTTAATTAACCCTTTACCACTTAGATACATGTACATATTTTGACGCATTTGTAGTCCCTTTTAACGTTAAATTTAATTAAAGACCTTTCCTACTAAGTTCAAGTTTTAAGGGCTTCATTTCCAACCCTAAGTTGCTAATGAGCAGCAAACAGCATAAAACCTGAACAGACTGCAAGTTTAATGCTGGTTGCAAAAGCCATTTTCACTTCGCTTTTTATGGGGAAAAGGGTTACTAAAGGGATTATCACTACTTAGGATGATCAATTAATCAAACATTCTATATTTTCAGAAACAATTCAATCTTAATTTTATTTATTTTGAAATTCACATTGTGTGAAAGCTTTAGTATTTTTACAGTATCAAAATTAAACACAAGTTATTTAAATACAAATGTTAGAATGTAGATTGTGATGTGTTTAACCCTTTCCCACTCTGAAGCAAAGTGAAAATGACTATGTGCAAACAGCATAAAACCAGAACAGCCTGCGAGTTACTCGCAGTCTGTTCAGGTGTTATGCTGTTTGCTGCTCATCAGTATCTTAGGGTTGGAAATGAAGCCTTTAAAACTTGCATTAAGTAATAAAGTTATTTGATTAAATTTAACTTTCTATGTGACTACAAATGTGTCAAAATACCTATCTAAGTTGTAAAGTAAAGGGTTAAATTGTATTTTTCAGGTTTATTGTTGTCTCTGTGGCCATCTGCAGAAAGTATCAAAGCAATCCTTCAGCTTGTCCGAATTGGATTAAGGACATTTCCAGTTTGGTGAGAGGTATGTGGACAACTTATTTTATTACATACTAAGTTTATCTCTTTACCATTTTGATACGTTTTTTTAGGCATTTGTTGTCCCTCAGAAAGTTAAATATGACTAAAGATCTTTCTTACTATATTCAAGTTTTAAAGGCCTCATTTCCAACCCTAAGATACTGATGAGCATCAAACAGCATAACACCTGAACAGACTGCGAGTAACTCGCAGGCTGTTCTGGTTTTATGCTGTTTGCACATAGCCATTTTCACTTTGCTTCTGAGTGGGAAAGGGTTATCAGGAGTTTGGTGCTTTGTATTTTGAAGTTGAGTCTTTATTGAATGTCAGGTGTAGTGTTATAAAAAGACATACCAAAACTTTTTTTATAATTGATGAGTGCAACTCCTTATTTGGTAGCAAGTCCATGAACTTAAATATGAATATCTCAAACCAATAGCTTCTCAGTCGGGGAATGTTCCCAAATAAGTGGTGAATTTAATGGCTGCATTTTAAAAAAGGAACATAAATCTGTAAAGGGTTTGCATTAACCCTTCCCCCCATATGAAGCAATGTGAAAATGGCTTTTTCAAACAGCATAAAACCAGAACAGCCTTCGAGTAATACGGAGCCTGTTCAGGTTTTATACTGTTTGCTGCTCATCAGTATCTAAGGGTTGGAACCTTTAAATTTGAATCTAGGAAGAAAGGCCTTTAATAAAATTTTATGTTTCTGAGGGACAACAAATGTGTAAAAAAAGGCATCTAAGTGGTAACGGGTTAAGACCTGTTAAGTGGGGAAATAACCTTAGTATTTTTTCCAAAATGTGAAACAAGATTGTCCCACATTTTAGAGCTTTAGTTAAAATAATCTTAAATTCCCGTTCTGATTTTTAAACCTGTCTTCTTCATAATTGAATGATCCCCTTGTATGTTGCCCTTTCTTGAACTTTAATTACAATAACTTGTTTGCAAGTAATATAAACATTTTGAAAATCATGACCCCATAGAAGCAAAGTGAAAATGGCTTTTGCAACCAGCATAAAACCAGAACAGCCTACGAGTAACTTGCATTTTTTATGATTTGGGTTTTATGATGTTTGCTGCTCATCAGTAACTAAGGTTTGGAAATGAAGCCTTTAAAACTTTTATTTAGTAAGAAAAGTATTTAATTAAATTATACTTTCTAACGGACTTCAAATGCGTCAAAATACATATCTTAGTGGTAAAGGGTTAATCAAATAAATGCATGGACCTTTTGATGCAAATTTTAACCCTTTATTTTTGTTTTATTTTCTCCCTCAGGCCCATCCCAAGGTTCAACAAATGATGTGCTGTCTACACGAATATTACCACAAACCATTCCTTCAAGTTCTAGTGACAGAAGAGCTAGTCATTCACCAATTGAAGTCTTCATTCCATCAGACACTGGTGGTCTTCAGACCAGAGGAGCTCAATCTTTACTGATTGACCCCAGACCAATGGTCCATAACTCAACCCATTTTCCAACTCCATGCAGAGGTTCTCTAATTAACCAAGGGCAGATAAATGGTGTAAGTGCATACATGGGAGACAATCAGGATAAAAGTTGTGCAATGGAGTCTGATACAGAGCGTGAACCCTTGTTACCTTCGACCCTAGCCGAAACCCAACTAATTTCAAGACTGTATAAGGAACTCTCAAATATGAAAAATACCAATGGTAGTAGCAGCCGCCATGGGCAGTCTGCGCTTAGCATACCGGAGGAGTTAAATGAAATGTATTGCACATTGAATAGTGAGATTTCTATGGAAGAAGATATCATGGGTGTGACTGCACGCAGCTCCGCTGGTGAATTAGCGGTACATGAAGCCCATAGTAGCGATGGGTCAAGATCAAGTAGCACAAGAGTCGCAGCATTATTTGACGATGTTAGCACAAACAGAACAAAGGATCTGAAAGCAATAGGTGTTGAACCAAGCAGAGAGGAGACTGTTCTTGAGTCCGAGTTTACCTCTGGAGCAGAGTGTGTTAACAAGAAATGTAAAGGTAACAATGCTAATAATGGAAACGACAATTCAAGAGCTGGTGGTGGTTCGACAATTAACTTCAACGCGCCTATAAACTACTCGGTGATAAACATTAATATTGACGGTGGGGCAGTAAGGATAGGTGGAGAAGAGGAATTGGGGAGGCGCCAAGATGAATTGCAGAGATTGCAAGGCAGAGCGGTGGCTGCCAGAGTGTCAAGTAGCACGATGAATGAAACAGTTGGAGCTGCTACCACATTGCCTTGTAACGATATGAATGCAGGAATCAGTGCATTGATGAGTAGTAACGAGAACGGCGAGAGCTGTCAGTTGGTCAGTAAGGACATATTACCGTACAACATCAGTTTAGACAAGAAGGACAATAAGTTGCTCTCCGATGTAGATGAGGAGAGTCATGATGAGAAATCCTGCAACGAGTTGAAAAAGGAATCATGCCATGAAGTTGAGGGGGAAAACAAGGCAAATAGTGATGAGGCTGCATCACAAGGCGTTCCTGCTCGACCTGTTGTGCGTGTTTGTAAGTAATTTTTGATTGTTGGACCTATGAACGTGGTTATGTAAGTGTATTAGGGGTTTTATTTGATGCCTAGGTTGTTTTTTGTTTTGACATTACATTGTGACATAAAAAATTTCAGAAATGCATCACTTGAAAATGTGTTTATACACATATTAAAAACATCTTTTAAGTTAGTTAAAATAAGTTCTTATAAATGTTAATCAAGTAAATTTAATTATGGCTATCGTTTGCTTATGTATGCTGCACACAAACCTATTGTTATTGCTTCATGAGTGATTAGATAGCAGTGCATAGTACAGTGGAAACCCTCTAAACCGGATCCTCTCTTTACCGTAATCCTCTCTAAAACGGACAAATTGTCCGGTCCCATTTTTTTCCCTATAAAACTATGCGTAAAAGATCTCCTCGAGACTCGAATCCCCTCAATGCCAAATACCGGTCATTCTTTGGATCATAATTGGGTCATTCCATACGTAATTGTACCTCTCTAAACCAGTCAGGACTGGTTTTTGCACCTCAGACCTATTTTCAAAAACATGTGAATAGCAGATTTAAGACGCGTGAAATTAATAAAGATGGTCGAAAATTTTGCAAAATGTAAAAATTGCTAAACAATTTAAAGAGACTTGGCCTGTGATGTACATATAGATCAATAGAAGTGATAATACTGATTATAATTACTGCTAACAAACAAAGGGTTCTTGAGTGTGGCACTGTAATGTAAGTAATTGTTCAGGAAATGATCAACAAGGTGAGGAAGACTATTATGTGTGGTAGATGTTTGAAAAAAAACAACACCAGGTCGTCATTGACATGTTTTTCAATCTGAAAAGTCATCTAACACATGCATATAACATTGTTAGTTTTTTCAGGGTGCACTGTTTGATCTATGTTGTGACTGATAATATTGCTTTTGAATCAACAGATTAAGTGATATGTCTTGTTCTAATGTGATGCAATATGAATTAATGTTATATAAAATTAAACTTTTACAATTTGCTGAAAATGTGTGTTTTTCCACATTAGACTATGAAATTTTCCTTTTGAAAGTAAAATAGTCAATTTCTCCTCTGAACCGGAATTTTCTCTCGGTCCCCGGGCTGTCCGGTTTAGAGGGGTTCCACTGTAAATGCAATCATTTAACATTTTCTCTTGCAGCTCCAATGGTTCATAGCAACAGCAGCAGAAACAATATTAACCATGGAAATAGCTACAGACACAATAGCGGTGATATGGCAGTTTCAATAGACAACTCTTCCATTTCATCCGGTTACATGCAAGCGCACATGTCTGAGCCCCATTCAAACACCACCCAGGCCTTGACTTCAGAGCAAACTATGGGGACCCCTTCCAGTAACCGTGCCAACGGCGGTTTAATGTCACCAAGTACAGCTTTGCAAATGGAGGAACTGAAATACTGGAGGCAGGTCAGCCAGACAGTCCCGAAAACTATCGATTGTGATGCAGGCAAAAGGGAGACTACTGTGGATTTGGACGCAGACCAAAGGGAGACTACTGCAGTGAGACCAGGACAAGAGGAGTTTCCCGACCCTGATCAGACGGAGACTAAAGAGTTGGCTGCTGATGAGGATTGTTAAGAGCAGACTCATGTAAAACATGTGACTGGAATTTAGGACGATTGAACATGCTGTGATTTCTGTTTTTCTTTTAATTGAAAAATTTGAGCACAAAGTTCTCTGTTTTATCATCAGCTGTATTGTTCAAGTCTTTGCTGATTTAGTGTTCACTAAAATTGTCATTATCATTTTCACAGGATGTCATTCATTACACTCCAACATTAGTATTATGGGAAAACCCGTGGTGAATGGATTTGTGAATGGATGGGCAGATTGCTTTCCGTTCTCTAAATCATACACTTTTCATACAGCAGTTAGAATGATTTCTCTTTTTTTCTACAAAAATGCATAATTCTCTATGTCTTATCTTTAAATAATTTTTCATTGAATCTTCATCAAACTTTTAAGATAATTTTGCTGACCTGAATTATGGGCCAGTCTTAATAACCAGCCAATTAGCAATGGGGTCTTAACCCTTTCAGTTCTGGAACCGAATTTTGAAGGCCTTTGCAAACAGTTTGGATCCAGATGAGACGCCACAGCGTCTCATCAGAATCCAAACTGTTTGCTATTCTGATAGAATTATTGAAAAAAAAATCGAAGAAAATGCTAATTTTAGAAATTCAGCAGACATCATTTTAGCAGACAACAAATTACCCAGCATGCAAAGGGTTAAAAGTTATTGCCTTTTATTAATGCAAAAAAACAGATTTCATTGTTTCAACACCTAACTTTCTGGATTTTTGTTGTTGACATTACATTTAAGCAGACACCTCACACCAGGCACTCTAGAGTTATTGCCAATTGTGTATTCAAATCAATACACAATTCTGTGTTTCAGCTTTTCATTGATTCTTCATCAAACTCTGTAAAAAAGTTTGTTGATATGAAAAGCAAAAGCAAAGTTCAGTGACCTGCCAATTTTTTGCGCACGGCATTTAAGAATGTTTGTAAAATTTGCAGTTTGAGCTGTCTTTTCACTAAATGTTTATTACTCAATTAGACATTCCAGATATGTTTGTTCCCATTAAATGGAAGTAGCATTGAATAACCAGCCAAAATAGAATATTTCATCATACGGTGTCCAAGCGTACATTTCTGTCCATGACCTTGTGATTGTTTTCAGTTATTGATTTTATCTGGAATATTTCAGTTATATAAACCCATAACCACTTTGTTACATATTTTTACGCATTTGTTGTCCCTTAGAACGTTTAATTTATTTTAAGACCTTTCTTACTAAATTCAAGTTTTAAAGGCTTTGTTTCCAATCCTTAGATACTGATGAGGAGCAAACAGCATAAAACCTAAACAGACTGCAAGTTACTTGCAGGCTGTTCTGGTTTTATGCTGTTTGCAAATAACCATTTTCACTTTGCTTCTTTATATAGGGGAAACGGTTAAATGTTATCAGGGTGAGTTTTTTTAAACTGTTGAGCTTAAAAAATTGTTCATTTGAATCGAAACTCAACAAGACATCTTCAGACTCTAACTCATGTACTGCCTTATGTGGCGATGTAAATAAAATAACTTATTTAATTGATTTAAATATTTAGATATTTTCTTTGCTTAGAAACTTTTATAAAGTATTTAAGATTCATCTTCTGATACGGAACTCAGTGTTTTTAAACAGATTCTGGTTCGCCGGAGTAAAGTGGATATGGTGTCCGACTAGCGACCGGAAAGTCATGGGTTCAATCACCACTGTGGGAGCAATCTTTAGATCTCCCCCATGGACACCAAGTACTGGTTCTTGTCCTAGGAAGCAGACTTGAGAGTATTTCAAATAAGCCTTAGGCTTAATGCAATCAAGCTAACATAAATAGGTTTAAGCTAAACACATTCTGTACTCGTGTATGCATTTATGAATATTGAAGACATTACTTTCAGATATTATGTATCCTATGATTATTGAATCCTATAATGAGGTGTAGTCATATTTATATAACCAGAGGTTATGTGTTTTACTTATGTATATTAATGCTGTGTGACAGCTTTGTTACATTTTGGCCTAGCTCTGTGAAAAAGGGGTTTAATGCCTGTTGTGACTTTCTGCCTTAACTAGATTTTTGCTAAACGAAAAATATCATAAAAGCGGAAAGTGTACTTAATGCACATACATTAAACCCCTTTTTCACAGGCAAGGCTCATTTATATTGTTGCTCCCATTAATCAGAGAATTAATCTTTGAAGTTAACAACTAGAGCTTTGTCACAGACATGACGTATACCCCCACGTGCCGCATTAACACAGACTATTTTGCATGCTGTCTTCACAAAACAAGAGAATCTAAATGGCGATTTTTAAGAATTATGTCATTATTATTTATGGCCATTTTGACCTTTGAACTCTTGAATTCTTTTGCATGACATGCCGTCCAATGACTGTGAACAAAAAAAATGTACAGAGTCATTTTAAAATCTCACAATTAATGAAATAGTTATGGCTTGGACAAGCTCATTTATGGTCATTTTTCACTTTTGAACTCCAGGTGTGACCTTGACCTTGAAGATATGGACATAATTCTTTCGCATGACACATTGTCCAATTATTGTGAACAAATGTACCATGTAATTTTAAAATCTCACAATGAATGACTTAGTTATGGCCCAGACAAGATCATTTAGGCCATTTTTGACCTTTGAACTCACAGTGTGACCTTGACCTTGGAGATATTGACGTAATTCTTTCGCGCAACACACCGTCCAATGATGGTGAACAAATGTGCCAAATTATTTTAAAATCTCACAATGAATGACATAGTTATGGCCCGGACAAGCTCATTTATGGCCATTTTTTTACCTTTGAACTCAAAGTGTGACCTTGACCTTGGAGGTATCGACGTTATTCTTTCGCGCTACACACCGGCCAATGATGGTGAACAAATGTGCCAGATTATTGTAAAATCTCACAATGAACAACATAGCTATGGCCCGGACAAGCTCATTTATGGCCATTTTTGACCTTTGAACTTGAAGTATGACCTTGACCTTGAATATATCAACGTTATTCTTTCGCGCGACACACCGTCACATGATGGTGAACAAAATGCCAAATGATTTTAATATCTCACAATGAATGACATAGTTATTGCCCGGACAAGCTCATTTATGGCCATTTTTTATCTTTGAACTCAAAGTGTGACCTTGGAGATATCGACGTAATTCTTTCGCGCGACACTTTCAATGATGGTGAACAAATTTGCCAAATGATTTTAAAATCTCACAATAAATGTTATGGCCGGACAAGCATTTGACCTTTGAACTCCAAGTGTGACCTTGACCTTGAAGATATTGACGTACTTTTTTCACACAACACACCATCCCATGATGGTGAAAAATGTACCAAGTTATTTTAAAATCTAATGTTACATGACATAGTTATGGTCTGGACAAACTTTCAGTTTAAAACATACTAAGTGACCCCATGACCTAGTTTTTGACCCGGCATGACCCATATTCAAACTTGACCTATACATCATCTAGATACAACTTGTGACCAAGTTTGGTGAAGATTGGATGAAATTTCGGGACAGACCGACAGACAGACCGACCGACAAAGTGACTCCTATATAGCCTCCATTACCAATAGGTAATGGGGATATACTAACTTGCTTACACCTTCATTATTATGTTAATATGTGCATGTATATTACTGCATATGTTTGTACAGCTTTGTTTTGTCTGTGAATGTTAAGGTTTCTGTGGGTTCTTCTGTTTTAACAACATTTTAATCTGATTCTGCAGGGAAAATTCCCAAGACTCGTATGCAAGTTTAATGCTTCATGTGTTCTTTAATTTGTTTCTGGATTAACATAATTGTCACAAACATGTAAATTTTATTCCCCCCTTCGAAGAAGAGGGGGTATATTGTTTTGCTCATGTCGGTTGGTCCGTCCACCAGATGGTTTTCGGATGATAACTCAAGAACGCTTAGGCCTAGGATCATGAAACTTTGTAGGTACATTGATCATGACTGGCAGATGACCCCTATTGATTTTCAGGTCACTAGGTCAAAGGTCAAGGTCACAGTGACTGAAATATTAAAATGGTTTTCGAATGATAACTCAAGAACGCTTAGGCCTAAGATCATGAAACTTCATAGGTAGATTGATCATGACTGGCAGATGACCCCTATTGATTTTCAGGTCACTAGGTCAAAGGTCAAGGTCACAGTGACTCGAAATAGTAAAATGGTTTCCGAATGGTAACTCAAGAATGCTTAGGCCTAGGATCATGAAACTTCATAGGTAGATTGATCATGACTGGCAGATGACCCCTATTGATTTTCAAGTTACTAGGTCAAAGGTCAAGGTCACAGTGACTCGAAATAGTAAAATGGTTTCTGGATGATAACTCAAGAATGCTTAGGCCTAGGATCATGAAACTTCATAGGTACATTAATCATGACTATCAAGATGACCCCTATTGATTTTCCAGTCACTAGGTCAAAGGTCTAGGTCACAAGGACTCAAATTAGAAAAATGGTTTCCGGATGATAATTCAAGAATGCTTACGCCTACGATCATGAAACTACATAGGTACATTGATCATGGCTAGCAGATGACCCCTATTGATTTTTAGGTCACTTAAGGTCAAAGGTCAAGGTCACAGTGACTCGAAATAGTAAAATGGTGTCCGGATGATAACTCAAGAATGCTAACGATTAGGATCATGAACCTTCATAGGTACATTGATCATGACAGGCAGATAAACCCCTATTTATTTTCAGGTCACTAGGTTAAAGGTCAAGGTCACAGTGACTCAAAACAGTAAAATGGTTTACTGATGATAACTCAAGAATAATTAGGCCTAGGATCATGAAACTTCATAGGTACATTGATCATCACTGGTAGATGACCCCTTTTTATTTTCAGGTCACTAGGTCAAAGGTCAAGGTTAGTGACAAAAACCGTATTCACACAATGGCTGCCACTACAATTGACAGCCCATATGGGGGGCATGCATGTTTTACAAACATCCCTTGTTTATATACTAGACAACCAGGTAAAGTTTTGATCTTGATTTATACACATATAAGCAAATTTTAAGATTGTAATTTTGTACACACTTCATACACAAAATTATGCATAACAAATTTGAAGAGAGATTACTATTCTTGATATTTTTGTTGTTGTGATGCACCATCAGCGGTTTATGGCTTTTTTATTTTAATTACTGATCAATGGACAACAGTTATATTAAGTGCCTGTTCTTTATTTATATGGTATTAATACCAGTGTTTATTAGCAATCTTTTATATTGTACATGCATTTGTAAAATGACTTTCAACTTGTTAATGCATACTTTTAAACAAATAAAATGTGTGTATTTCTGTTATATGAAGTGCTCATAAAATAGGATAGCTATTATCTGTTTGTTACAGTTATATTTGCTTACAACAAACCTTTCTCATAAAGTTTAGATTTTAAATAGGGTCATCATTTTGCTACACTGCTGGTCAGAGTTATGGGCCTTGTTTAGTGGGCATAATTATCTCCATGCCACTCCAAGGTAGTTTAACCCTTTCCCACTTGGAAGCAAAGTGAAAATTGCTATGTGCAGACAGCATAAATCCAGAACAGCCTGCAAGTAACTAGCAGTCTGTTCAGTTTTTATGCTGTTTGCTGCTCATCAGTATCTAAGGATTGGAACTGAAAGACCAGCATCATGCAAAAATGGGTCTTATGCCATATGCGTCCAAGTTATTTTAAGAAAATATTGTTTAGTTATTTTTTTCGTGCCGAGCCTGATATATTACAAAAATATCAGGCACTAACCTGTTTTTCTGTTTATCATACCTCTACGTTCCCAATTTTAAAGAAATAATGATTCTCTAAGTATTCTTTATACTTCTGGAAATGGCGTATGCGTATGGTTGTGTTTATGAATTTCTTAAACATATTTATTGTCATAAATGTTCAAGATTATTATATTTTAAGTGATGTTGTAACTTTATTGGATTATTTGATAAATGTGCACATTAGAAATCGGTATGTATACTGTTATCGATACAATTCGGTTTATATGCATGTATTTGCGATGCCAACACAGCATGGCAATACACAGGACTTATATAATAGACTATACTATACTTGTTTTTATAGCCCCCTGCAATAAATGAGCTCAAAACTTATAACGTGGATCTGTTTATAACCCTGTTTCGCGGCTTGGACCCTATCGACCGCACTATATTGGAGTTACAGTGTATACTCTCTGTTCAAAAATATTTCATGTATCACCACTATATTCACGTTTCATTTGTGAATGAATATAGTTGAAGAACCCAAACCTCTTGCATAAATTAAACAACTGTTTCTCAGCGCGGATGCGGCAGATGTGGCAGTTATCAGGTTTATTGTAGTTAGGAAAACTGGCTTGAAACACGTGGTATTAACCTTACTTGTTCGCAAGCGTACAACTAAAAAACAACTTAAAAAGGATTTCTTTAAAATTCACCTGGTGACCTAGTTTTTGGACACATTCCACCCAGATTTGAATTTGGCCTAGACTTTATTCTGATAAACATTCTGTTCCATCAAAATTTGATGAAAAAGGGCTTGGTCTTAGTAAGGTCTTGTTTATAAAGTCGTCAACACTGGTTTAAATATTTGATGTCATTAATTGCCGAATCACATAATTATGTATAGTTAACAATGGACAGTGGTTGTTCACATATTAAAACATGATGTTCAATATCTCACATGATCAAGTTTATTGTCATTACCACAAAAGTGTTTTATACATGTACATTTTTATGCCCTTTTAAAGCACAAAGCATTTTTCATCAGTACGTACATAAGTGCGTACATATTTTGACGGCTGCATGTACTAGTATTTGCAGATTTATGGCCCATTGTCTTTTTTTTCACTTTTCGGTAGAATTCGCATCAACTTTTGCACCTGAAGCCTTTAATATGCAGGTGATTCTTAAAAGAATATTTTAGATGCAATAAGAGATGTGCTTGTCAGAAACACATACCCCCTATTACGCCGCTTTGAAGCCATATATTTGACCTTGAAGGATGACCTTGACCTTTAACCCCTGAAAATGTGCAGCTCCATGAGATACACACGCATGCCAAATATCAAGTTGCTATCTTCAATATTGCAAAAGTTATTGCAAAACTTTAACCAAGGTTAAAGTTTTGGG
The DNA here is from genome assembly GCF_020536995.1 of Dreissena polymorpha. Taxonomy (NCBI): domain Eukaryota; kingdom Metazoa; phylum Mollusca; class Bivalvia; order Myida; family Dreissenidae; genus Dreissena; species Dreissena polymorpha. The sequence goes on from NC_068359.1 coordinate 57,194,912, forward strand.
ACAGAATGACCTACTGACAGGCCAAAAACAATATACCCCCGATCATTAGATCCGGGGGCATAAAAACAGATACAGGTATTTAATTATGTCTGTAAGTATTATTATATACAAATATTGAGTATTATGTAAAGATGATTTTTTGAAAGTTTAAATCGTCTTAAACTGTCTGGTGCGTTTAACAGAATCCAAACATGTGTCTTCATAGACTACAGTGTCTATTTAAGCAAATGCGGGTTCCATAGTTGATTTGGGTGCGGTATAATAATAATGACACTCCATTCTATAAGAAATTTATTTATTAGTAAATGACACATGTAAATAGAAGCATCTATAACCAGAGAGCAAATGGCCCTAGGTCGCTCACCTGAGACCTGTAGGAACTGAACCGTTCTGATCAGCTATTGCACTGTATCAAGAGCCATATAACACTTTACCACTCAGAGAATGGCTATGTGCAAACAGCATTAAACCAGAACAGCCGGTGAGTAATTCGCAGTTATGCTGTTTGCTGCTAATCACTATCTTAGGGTTGGAAATGAAGCCTTTATAACTTGAATTCAGTAAGAAAGGTCGTTAGTTATATCTAAGTGGTCAAAATAGGTATCTAAGTGGTCAAAATACGTATCTTAGTGCTCAAAATACGTTTAAGTGGTCAAAATATGTATCTAAGTGGTCAAAATATGTATCTAACTGCATGGTCAAACTACGTATCTGAGTGGTCAAACTACGTATCTGAGTGGTCAAACTACGTATCTAAGTGGTCAAGGGTTAAGGGCTTGGCCTTGGTTTCATAAGAACCAATAGCATGAACAAGTTGTATGATGATTAAGCAAAAAACGCTACATCTATAGTTATGCAAGCTCTTTAATTAATTTGACCTAGGGGCAATGTTTTTGATACCATGTGGTCCAGTTTTAAGCAAATTCAAGATATAATTGAGACAAAATTTGCTGACAAAATTCATTAAGATTGGAAGATTATTGTGGCCTCTAGAGTACATGCAAACTTGGTTATTTGACCTGGTTGCCTAGTATTTTTTTAAATCTCAAATTGGCAAGTTTGGAACTGGGCAACAATAAAATTCTTTAAAAATTTAAATTAAAATTTTATGAAACAAATGTGGCCTCTTTGAGAGGATTCATGCACAAGCTTTTTCTTTAATTAGATCTAGTGACCTTGGTTTTACCTATATGTGACACAGATATTGATATGGTAGACTTATTAGGAAAAATGTTCTTACACAGTTTCATAAATTTTGGGTTATAAATGTTGCCTCTTAAGTATTTTTACAGGCTTTTTCTTTTATTTGTTGTTGTGACGTTGTTTTTTTAACTCATGTACCCCAGTTTCAAGTCCGAATAAAATATTTTCAGGACAAAGGTTCTGAGGAGTGTCATGCAGTTTGGGCAATAAATTATACTTCCACAGCGCTCAGATTGTTTTACCAAAGCCATATAATGAAAACTTCTTCGTCCCTTGTTGTCCGAGTTTTTCAATGGTAATGAACCATTTCTGAAACATGCTGAAGGGGGGGGGGGGGGGTAATTAGGTTTTGAGCCCGCATGAACCAGTTTTCAAACTATGCCAATTTATCCTTGGCGAAAATGTATTGATCATATATGATGATTGGGCAATAAACGTTAACTCTGTAGTGTAAACAATTACACATTTGACAACGGCCAGCAAAAGAAAGACAAAAGGTGATCACAAAATCTCACCAAAAGCACATTGTGCTCATGTGAGCTGCAATAAATGTGTGATATTTGCACAAAATACATTCTGCAACAAACATTTAAGTATATTATATTTTTTTTATTATCTATGAACTTCAAAAAGTAATTTTGATTTCAGAAATCAATTACCAACAGTAAGCTGATAGGAAATAATCTGTTGTACAGTTAGTATAATACTTTTCTTAGAATAGAATCCATATTTGCATTAATGACAATATTCATCTATGCATCTTCTGCCCATGCAATGCCAAAACGTTGCAAATTATATAATACACAAATACCATACATAACTATATACATAAATCATGCATGTAAACAAGAACAATACTTTCATACAAAAAACAAAACTGAAACAAAGTTTAATGGACCAGCCACAAACATATCACAATAATTTTCAAATATCCTTTACAAAACAAATATTTTAAAGTCACGCAATTCTATTCCATAAAAAAAGAACTTTGAATCCAATATTAATCGTCTCATACACTTTTTTTGTATTTTGTGAGGGCATGATCAACCAAGAAATAATTGTTTGCGTCCCAAGTCATACACCATTGCAGTCATAAACATTCATGATCTCAAAACCCAGTAAAGATATCTGTTATAAACAATCAGCCAAATTTCATATCAGCAAAATTAAATGAGACCACAGTATGAAAATTTGCATATAGAGCAAGAAGAAAATTGTACTCGTATTGATAAGTATTTATAGAAAATAAACTATAATTTCTTTTACATGAAATAAAATTTAAAAAAATGTAAATTTTCCATAAATATTTCCCAAAGTGTTCTTGAACACTATATATATAAAAGTTTCTTGAAATGTAAATCATTCAAACCTTCTTTTATGATCAAAATTTAATTATGGACACATTTTTAATATTTATATAAGATTTTGCTCATGCAAAAATTGGACATCCTATTTTTAAGAGAAAGAAATGAATATTCCTTGAAGACTTATAACTTGATTCTGTCTTAAGTTGCTGACCTGTTCATGTTTTAAATTGTTAAAAAGACATGATCAATGCCAATTATGAAATAAGTCAAAATAAGTCCAAAGATCATATGATAAGAAAGTGATTTGACAGTAAGATATTTGAATTTCACAATATTAAGAAATAACAAGGGACAAAATTGTCACAAAACCAGGTTTTCAAAAAAATAATATTTATAATAAAAAGGGAGGTAACAACCAAAGTATTAATCTTAGTACATGTATGCTAATTATTTCCCTTTGCTAAGGACACGTTTATTAGGATTAGCAAAAGTAACCCTGACCTTGATCAACATGACCTTGGACCCCAATAAAGTGTAGATGTTAATGTGAGGTATAAACATACTTAATTTTGAAGAAATTGATCCTTCCGAAACCTGGCAAATTAAATTAATACTGTTAATATCGATAAACCATGTGCATTATTTCATGATCTTCATAAATCGGTAAATAAACTTGCATTCATTGCGTATTCTTTCTTTCCAATCTTCTTAATTAAGAAAATATGTTAATTTAATATAACATTTTACACCGCAGACCAAAGCTGCAATAAAATGTACACTCAAAATATTATAAACATATATAATGATTGCTGAATGTAATACATTTATTATCACAGATAGGCAAACATGAATGCACAATAATCAGTATAAATGCTACTTGGTAATCAAGATATCAAAAAGTGTTAAAGCAAACATGCTTTTATATACAAACATCAGGCATAAAGTCAACTATTGGAAAAATAATATTGTGTTTGTTTTTTTAATAATTCAAAAAATGTTAAATTAAATTCACGGACAATAACAAAATTCATATATAACCCTTTTCTCTCCAATAAAAATATAAGACACCAATGTTTCCTTCAAATTTCTGCAAAAATTTACAAAATTGAAGTCTATACAAATACTTTGTTATTCCTTGAGAAAAACCAATGAAATAAAACAACTTAAACAATACCTAAATAAGTAAACCTAAAATACCCAGTAATAGTGCCACATACATGCTGCCTTGTTTTATTTTGGATCATTCAGCTTCACTTGATTGTATTGTAACTTATATCGATAGATTTGGTTTAACTGATGTTTAGTGTTGCAGTAATGCGCCTCAATGCTGTCATCATTTCCTGATGACATCAAGAACCTTTGCATTTGTCAAACTAGTTGCATGTGTACATTGTGCATAAAAATGTTTAAAAAAATAGTTTACAGTTCCACAGTAATAACACAGTTTTCTCCGGAAAAATTTGTGTAGCCAGTTATATTTTCAAAGTAGCGGGCATGTATATATAAGCAATAAAACAGGTGTATTAATGCGCCATTTGAATTGATATGTTGAGGAAAAGTAGCCCGCATCTAGATTGAATGTAACACTGAAATCGCTGGCTGTCTGTGTTTCTGGAGAGCACTAATAACACAGAAACCTTGTAATTGTATTACATGATTTGATAACAACTTAGCAAAACATTATTGTCAACTACATAATTGTGCGTAATGTAATTGGGCTACAACTGGGGTAGACATAAAGACTCACATATGTGCGCAATCAAACACCAGTTCATACAAAACAGATGTTATTTATGCATTTAGTATTCAAAATTTGAATACAAGTCTAAATAGAATGTTAGTAAAACAAAATAAAATTAATTTAAAAAGTATTTCTTTTCCTAATTAAATGCATATTTAAAATACAACAGTGCATTCTGGTTGAATCATTCTTTCTATTTAAATACATGTAGCAGCACTGTATTTTAATTTATATGTTCAAAAACTGCCAAGAGAGATGCAATATGACTTAACGTATACACTTATGTTTAATAACTTAACTGAGGTATTCTTTCTGAAAATATAAACTTCTTGTTGTAAGATTCCGAAAACTTTGCAACATAAAGAAATATCATTAGTCATACAAAAACCTAGATTACATATGTAATGCTAAATGCTATAGTTAATAAATGCATTAAGTAAAATAATCTAAAACTTCAATAATTGTAAATGTGATTGAATACATTACTACTAATTAATATACAAGTGTAGAAGATTATCTGACCAAGGTAATTACATACATTGAATTGCTTTTCAAAGTCAACAAACAATATTTTACAGCATAATAAAAGGTTTTCAAAATGTGTGCATTCTGTTATGTCATTAATTTTTTTTTTGGTTTGAGAAACATTCTCTGAATACGATCATTTTAGTACTAACAAAATAACATTTATTCATTATTTTTTCATATATAAATGAAACATTAAGGGGTTGATTACCGAGCCATTAACAACACTAGTTCATTATTTATACTGGGCAAAACACTTGTATAAAATTCTTACAAAAAATAACATGCTTTACAAAATATTGAATTTAAGTTTAACACAAATTATTACGCAATTTTTTTTATTTCAAACATTGTGCGCATTAAATTAGTGAACAGATAAAAATTTATCTATTATGTCCAACAACTTCATTAAAAAAAATCATAATCTAATTGAAAACTTCTGTTGTCTTTTTTTGGTTATTTAACTGAACTTTATGGATTGAAACAAGAACATTAATACAAGTTTTTTTAATGATATTCTTCACAAAATAACCCATATTTCAATTTATTAAATTTATGATAATTTTTGCGAAACACTATATAGTCCTTAAATCACAATATTTTGCTGCAAACAAGGCATTTAATAACATCCATTAAGCAGCAATTAAATGATTGTCAAATTGAACTAAACTTTTCAGTTAAATCCTTCTCAACCTTCACAAAAGACCATAATTAAAGTTCAACTGACACTGCCCCCATAATTCCCCATGATTCTTATATTCCGACCCCTCTCAAGTTTTCCCATAAACCCCAACATTTCTCCCCATGTCCCTTATGCCCTCCTCCACGTTCCCATCTGCCCTCCTCTCCAATGCCTCTTTTACCCCTCTGCCTCTGCCACCCCTACCCCTCCACTATCCCCCTATCCCACCCTTCTCCCCTCTCTCTCCATTCCCCCCATCCCTCTCCCCTCCCCCTCCACTATCCCCTTACCCTCCCTTCCCTCTCTCTCTCTCTCCCTTCCCCCTAGGCCCTCTGGCTGCTGGCGTTGCTAAGGGAGGATCTTAGGGAGGTACGCGACCCAAACAGTCCCTCCTTGCCTCCCATACTCAGCTTCTCCATAGTGCTCAGTGACGGCAGTGTGGGGAACGTGTCCTCTGTTGAGTGGATCACTTGCAGCCCTTCAAAAAAGAGACACAAAAAATGAGCCCCGCTCTTTTAAAGTGGGCCTAAATGCATGTGCATGAAGGGTCTTCCCTGATGAGGGATGACACTCTCAGCCTTAACTTGATTTTTGCAAAGAAGAAGTGAAAAACATCATAAAAGCTGAAAGTGTCGTACCTGATTAGCCTGAACGGACTGCACAGGCATATCTGGGACAACACTTTACGTTTACCACAAAAAGCTTTAAAAGTCCCAAGCTTTTTAGTTGAAAGGCAAATAACTCGGGAATATGTTGGTCAATGGGGGTGGACAAACTTAATTTCATTGCGATCAAGGTGGTTTAAATAAATGATGGAGCATTAAAACCCTTAAGATTAACATGTCTATGTAGTAAAGATGGCACATTTTTGTTGATTTTTTTCGAGCAAGCGGTACATTTTCATTCAGGAGTTATTTATTTTTAATGAATGAATTTTTAGCATGACTTTTACATTACCACATATTTTCTGTGGCATGAAAGTACTGTTTATTGACAATAAAACACACTTATCAAAAAGTAATTGAAGGAAAACATTATCGGCTGAGGTTGATATAATTAATGTTACACAAGAAATAAGAAATAAGTTCGTAAGGCACGGATGCCCTTCATTTCACTTCCATTTGTCACTTTACACATTATATGTTACACTAACATGTACGAAAACACACCAAAAATATGCCATATCTACTCCATCTACATCAAAATCTTGCTTAACCCTTTTCCGCATAAGAAGCAAAGTGAAAATTGCTATGTGCAACCAGCATAAAACCTGAACAGCCTGCAAGTAACTCGCAGTCTGTTCAGGCTTTATGCTGGTTGCTGCTCATCAGTAACTAAGGGTTGGAAATGAAGCCTTTAAAATTTGAATCAAGTAAAAAAGATCTTTCATTAAACATAAATTTCTGAGTGAATACAAATGCATCAAAATATTTAAGTAGTAAAGCATTAACACTACAAGAGGGCCATGATGGCCCTGAATCGCTCACCTGACTCATTAAGATCAGATGAAAACTATGACCTCTATTGTCTACACAATGTTTTTCTATGATTTGACCTAGTGACCTAGTTCCTGACTCTAGATGACCCAAATACAATCCCAATCCAGATTTCATCAAGATAAACATTCTGACCACAGTTCATAAATATTGGATGAAAATTGTGACCTCTATTGTCAACACAAGGTTTTTCTATTTATTTGACCTAGATTTTTAGATGGCCCAAATACAATCCCACCCAGATTTCATCAAGAATTCTGACCAAATTTCATAAAGGTTGGATGAAAACTGTGATCTCTAATGTCTACACAAGGTTTTTCTATTATTTGACCTAGTGACCTAGTTTTTGACCCCAGATGAACCAAATAAAATCCCAACCCAGATTTCATCAAGATAAACATTCTGACCAAATTTCATAAAGATTGGATGAAAACTATGACCTCTATTGTCTACAGAAGGTTGTTCTATTATTTGACCTAGTGACCTTGTTTTTGACCCCAGATGACCCAAATACAATCCCAAACCGGATTTCATCAAGATAAACATTTTGACCAAATTTCATCAAGATTGGATGCAAACTGTGACCTCTACTGTCTACACAAACAAATTGTTGACGGACGGACGCACGGACACACGCAGGCACGCACAACGGACGCCGGACATCACACGATCACATAAGCTCACTGTGTCACTTCATGACAGGTGACCTAAAAATATGTGTTGGAGATAAACATGAACAGTTGTGGTTAAAATCCCATAGAAACAAGGGCTGTTTGTAAAACATGCATGCCCCCCTATATGGGCAATAAGTTGTAGTAGCAGCCATTGTGTGAATACGTTTTTTGTCACTGTGAATGGTGGTGGTGGTGGTGGTGGTGGTGGTGGTGGTGGTGGTGGTGGTGGTGGTGGTGTAGTAGTAGTAGTAGTAGTAGTAGTAGTAGTAGTAGTAGTAGTAGTAGTAGTAGTTGTAGTAGTAGTAGTAGTAGTAGTAGTAGTAGTAGAAGTAGTAGTAGTAGTAGTAGTAGTAGTAGTAGAAGTAGTAGTAGAAGTAGTAGTAGTAGTAGTAGTAGTAGTAGTGGTAGTAGTAGTAGTAGTAGTAGTAGTGGTAAAAGTAGTAGTAGTAGTGACAGTAGTAGTAGAAGTAGTAATAGTAGACGTGGTGGTGGTGGTGGTGGTGGTGGTGGTGGTGGTAGTAGTACTAGTAGTAGTAGTACTAGTAGTAGTAGTAGTAGTAGTAGTAGTAGTAGTAGTAGTAGTAGTAGTAGTAGTAGTAGTAGTAGTAGTGGTGGTAGTAGTAGTAGAAGTAGTAGTAGTAGTAGTAGTAGTAGAAGTAGTAGTAGTAGTAGTAGTAGTAGTAGTAGTAGCAGTAGCAGTAGCAGTAGCAGTAGCAGCATTACAAGACCAATACTTAAGAATGATCAAATGGGAAAAGGTAACATAGCACCAGATGTAAATATGGGGCTCATTTACAGGTCAGATTTGGAATCTCTGCTGTAAAATGAGATTTTGAATGAATTAAAGGGAGGCAAATCTGTAATAAAAAGAACATGCATAAACCGTAGTTGTTTCCCTTGTTTGAACCATGCTAAATCCTTACAAGTTTGGAAAGAATTGGATGAAAAATTTGGACTTTATTGCATAAACACCATTTTCTCAATTCAAGGGGAGGTAATTCTGTACTTCATGGACCAATAATGCTCATTTTTTGTAGGGTTCGTGTCCTCATTGATATAAAGACACTGTGCAAATTTGGAAAGGATCGGACAAAAAATGTGGAAGATTTTTGAAAGTTTTCACAAAATAGGCAAAAACGAATAAACATGCAAAGTTCAACGAGCTCCTGCGGCCATGTTTTTTGACGAATCAAATTTCTTTGAACAACTTTTTCAGGGGAGCCCTCAAAGGTCATCCCTGTGAAATTTTTTGAAAATCTGATGAGCGGTTTCTGACAAGAAGATTTTTAAGGTTTTTACCATATATGGTCATGGCGGCCATCTTGGTTATGTGACCAAATTTTTTTTAACAATTCTTTTGTCCCATGACCTAGGGATGCTCCACATGAAATTTAGTTGAAATTGGCTCAATGGTTTAGTAGAAGAAGATGTTTACAAATTGTTTACAGACGGACGGACGGACGCCGGACGCTGAGTGATCACAATAGCTCACCTCGAGCTATCGCTCAGGTGAGCTAAAAATGCATTCTTGAAAATTTGACGTCTGCTAAAATGTTGTCTGTTGAATTTCTAAAATTAGCATTTTCTTCATTTTTTTTAAAAGAATACTATCAGAATAGCAAACAGTTTGGATCCTGATGAGAAGCCACGTTCTGTGGAGTCTCATCTGGATCCAAACTGTTTGCAAAGGCCTTCAAAATTCGGTTCCAGCACTGAAAGAGTTTATACTTACTAATACATAGTTTATACCTGGGTAACGACGTATTTCAATTTTCAATATAACAAGAGCTTGTCACAGTAGTGCCAAATCCCCGCCGAAATGTGTTTGCTTGTATGACAACATTTTTTTTAGAGAGTAGAATAATATTTGTAAAAACAAATAAAGGGAGATATATAATTCATTATGCTCCAGACAAAAATTTACTTTGAAATTAAATAAAGGGATATAATTCAAACACTAAGGTAGATAGAGTTATGGTTTGTAGTCACTGCACTTCTCCTACTGTTTAAGCTTCAAGTTTCAGGTAAATCCCTTCAGTAGATTTAGAGTTTTGCTCCGGACAAAAAAAATTCTTTAAAATTATATAAAAGGGGATATAATTCAAAACCTAAGGTAGATAATGTTATGGTTCTTGGTCACTGCACTTCTCCTAGTTGCCATATGTTAATATTTCAAGTTTCAAGTAAATCCCTTTAGTTGATTTAGAGTTATGCTCCGGACAAAATTTACTTTAAAGTTATAAAAAAAGGGGAGATAATTCAAAAACTAAGGTAGATAGAGTTATGGTTCTAAGTCACTGCACTTGTCCTACTTGCCATCTGTTTATATTTCAAGTTTCAAGTAAATCCCTACAGTAGATTTAGAGTTATGCTCCGGACAAAAATTTACTTTAAAGTTATATAAAAGGGGAGATAATTCAAAAATAAAGGTAGATAGAGTTATGGTTCTTGGTCACTGCACTTCTCCTAGTTGCCATCTGTTTATATTTCAAGTTTAAAGTAAATCCATTGAATAGATTTGGAGTTATGCTCCGGACAAAGTTTCAGCCGGACAGACAGACGGACGGACGGACGGACAGGACCAATTACTATATCCCCTCCGAAAAAAAATTCGGCGGGGATAATAATGCCTGAGAGATATGGTAGTAGTTAGGGTCACAAATGTATTACAGACCAACACATCCACAGGGGGAATCCAATGTTACCTTTCCTGTTGCATACATACAACTAAACATGCAATCATTAGTGATACAATAAATGCTTGTTTGTTTCAGCTTATTTTCAAGCAGGTGAGTAACAATTACTGCTCTTATGGAAAATCAAAGCAGTTGACAAGCAATGTTTGAGCTTTTTGTGTTTTTATTTGAAACCTATGGCGCCTGCTTCACCATTCACCACTCAGGTACAAATGTTGATGCTTTCGAAGCACTTTTAAAACCAAATTAAATTGAATACCATTCTCACCATTCTCAAGTTTGACAGGCTTCAGATACTTATGAGCAGCAAACAGCATAAAATCTAAAGAGCCTGCAAGTTACTCCCAGGCTGTTCTGGTTTAATACTAGTTGCACATAGCCATTTTCACTTTGCATCCGAGTCGGAATTCTTAACACAGTAACTCACCTTGGTCGGCCATGTCCCATACGTCACGGTCAGCATTGTTGTCCAGACAGTATGTGAGAACCTGGTCCAGTCTGCGGACTCGAGCCTGCTCCCTGGGAACAGTGACAGCATCAATGATAGGAGTCTAATTCTGGGAATTGTGGGTTTTAATGCATGTGCATACAGTCTTGTCACAGATTAGCCAGTGCAGTCTGCACAGGCTAATCAGAGACATCACTTTCTGCTTAAGGGGTGTTGCTGCAGTTTTGCTGTTGTTTTTTTTCAACAAATAGATTTTGTTCAAAATTATATTCAAGTAATACATACAAATACTATATGAAATATGAAATAAAAATATAGGGCCACCGGCCTTGTTTTGATTTTATTCACCATTTTATAACATGTACTTTTTCATTTAAACCGGAAAATCTCTAATTGCGTCAAACCAAATAATTACCTATGAAAAACACAACATATAGATTATATAAGCTGAGATACATAATATACCATTTAATTAAAAAACACAATGCCAAAAAATGGAGAAGATAAGTTAAAATTTTATGTCACCCCAAAAAACATCAATTTTTTACAATTTTTATTACCAAAATGTAATTTAAAAAAATTCTGTCAAATAGAATTCTGCAAAACTGCTCAAATATGTTCATCTACGTGTTGTCATCATAAAACACAAATAACAAAAGGGGGTCACAGCACTTTTAACCGAGATTTTTTGTTTTAACTATCCCTACCGTCTACGCCAAATTTTATAAAAAGACATCAATTAGGCAAAACGCAAGTACTGGTACATACATGTAGATTGTAAGAAATATGCATAAACATTTGAAATTGTTTACAATCTTAACTGGGATCACAACAGCATACCAAAAGACATTAATAAAAAACAATATTTAATCATAAACATAAGACCATACCGTATCAAACTCGATCTTAATCATTAATAACTTACATGTACTTGTTCACAGATTTCAGCTTGTTTTGAAGTTTGTGACTAAATGCTTTTAATTGATAAATTTAAACGACATGACTAAAAAATTCCAGTAAAAAACAAGAATGAAATTAAAGAATTAAAAAAAAAGTAAAAAAAAAAGTTAACCCTACCTGGGATCGAACCACTGACAATTAAATTATGAACCAACTCGGTCATTTCTGATGATACTGATAACAAAAATATTGCGTTGTGATAAAAGCATCATCGCTGTTGCTATAAATATATTCTCTGTTAAATAACCTGCTGCAACATCACTTAAACTGGATTTTTGCTTGAAAGAGACTTCCTTAAAACTAAAATTCTATAAAAGAATATAATGCTAGTCTATTGACAATGTCATAGACAAACAAGAGATGTGTTTGTCAGAAACACAATGACCCCTAATGCGCTGCTTTTTTTTTTTTACCTTTTACCTTGAAGGATGGCCTTGACCTTTCACCACTCAAAACGTGCAGTTCAATGAGATACACATGTATGCCAAATATCAAGTTGCTATCATCAATTTTGCAAAAGTTATGAACAAGGTTAAAGTTTTGGGACACACACAATGAATGACTGACACAAAGACAGACAGACAGGCCAAAAACAAAATACCCCCAATCTTTCAATCAGGGGGCATAAAAAACTTAGAAATTTGATTTAAATTTATCAGCTGTTTCAATAAACTTACCAGCTAATTCTATTTTCTTATCTTATTACCTGATTCTTTAGTTATCTTTTTATTTTATAAACATATCTGCTGGTCCTTTACACAAATAAGATTAAGGAAGTAATACTTTACAATACTTTACTTTTTTTTAGCAGAATTTAATTATTTTTTACAAAACCTGTATAGACTACTTCTATTGTTTAAAATTAAATAAATAATTAAGAAAAAGGAAAATCATAGACGTGATTGTTTCCATGACACTTGAGACATACTTGAGTTGCTGGGAGTCCATCATACAGAAGATCACCTTGACAACGACCTTCTGCAGGATGGGGTCCTGGGTCTGGGCAAAGGTCATGAGGTAGTCCTTGAGGTCAACAAGGTCAAGCATGGCCTCGCGAGACTAAAATGGGCAGCAAAATTGTACATTACATGTGTTTACTTGAAATATGCTTATTTTAGCTCGATTGCATAGAAAGCCTAGGGCTCGTTGAGATGCTAAGGAGTGTACCCCCTGGTTGCTATGGAGTGTACCCCCTGGTTGCTAAGGAGTGTACACCCTGGTTGCTAAGGAGTGTACCCCCTGGTTGCTAAGGAGTGTACCCCCTGGTTGCTAAGAAGTGTACCCCCTGGTAGAACCAGTTCTTCATGTATGTAGCGAAGATCCTAGGTGGGCTTCAAAGGATGGGATCAAACCCTGTACCTCCTTATTGCTAGGTAGGCACTTATTCCACTATACCCATTGCAATTTAATGGTATTAAATTCCAAAACAAAATTCCAATTTTGCATTGATTACTGAATGTTATACAATAACCACATCAGGAATAAGCTTTCACACATTATCACAAGAAGCTACACTCCAGGACTTAAATGACCACAGCTTGAAATAGTTGCCCTTCTATAGGAAGTCAGCATCTTTGTAATAATTCAGCTTATACTTACAGCCCAGAGGGTTGTTATTATTTAATCTTATTTAAGTTTATTCTATCTTAATTTATTCAATCTTTACATCGGGTTATAGAAGTATAGCAAGTAGGAAAGCACTAAATTCTGCTTGTGAGTGCAGTGTATCCTCCCTGGTAGGGAAGTGCATCCTCCCTGAAAGTACAGTTTATCATCTGAGACAGTGCAGTGTATCCTCTATGAAAGAGTGGCGTATTCTACATGTGAGTGCAGTGTATCCTACCTGGTTGTTCTCTGCAAAATAGAGCAGTATCTTGCCGGCCAGCAGGTTGAGTTTCTTGTCCATCATGCGGACTGGGATGTCGAGAAGTATCTCTAGAAGTTCCTCCTAGACAGATAAGAGATATGTCTTTTTGAGAGGGTTAACCCATTTATGCCTTGTGGACTCTCCCATCCTTCTAAATTGGATCAATTTATTTCCAAAATTAGGGATGTCTAGTATATTTTAGAATATTTCTTAAAGAAATTCTTTTAAGCAAACAGCGCAGACCCAGATGAGACGCAGCATATTGCGGCATCCCATCCGGGTCTATGCTGTTTGCCAAGGTCTTTTTTCTAGACCCTAGGCATAAATGGGTTAAAAAAACACGCATCAACGCCTAGCGATTCTGATTGTTTGTTAATTATATACGGTAAAATAGCATTGATAAAACAGAGGGACACAAAACAAATGATCTAGACAAGAGATTGAGGTTTGCAAAATTCACCCCTGCTTTTTCCTAAAATGGTGCATCTAAACATGAGGTATGTTAAAGAATGTGTGTTCAAATGTTTTGTTGACCTCACCTGAATCACCCATTAAATTTATTAAGTTTGCTAATTGTGTGTTGTTACAGCACAACAATAAAAAGCAAGATGTGTTTGTAAAACACTATGTCCCCCCCCATATATTTGACCTATGGCCTTGAAGGATGACTTTGACCTTTCACCACTCAAAATGTGCAGCTCCATGAGATACACATGCATGCCAAATATGAAGTTGCTATCTTCAATATTGCAAAAGTTATGGCAAATGTTTGACGCAAACAAACAGACAGGGCAAAAACAATATGTCTTTCAGTATAGACTGGGGGACATAAATATGCAATAAGTTCTGTCTTTTTAACTGTTTTACTTGAAGCATAATCTTGAGTAGGCATGACTTCAGCAAATCATCTCAATGATATCAACAATTTATCCAAGTTCCTTCAAAATCCTCTAAAAAATCTAGGAGATACGGAGCAAACACACAAAAGGACACTAACCTTTGACCTTTAAGTAAAACCTTGACCTTAAGCAGGCAGGACTGACCTATGCCTACTGCGCATCTTTTCAATACCTTTAACATTTGAGGCAAGTTTTATGAAAATCTTTTAAAAGGTATACATGTAGCTGAGATGATGCTGAAAAAAAAATGGAGACTCAAACTTTTGACCTTGAAAAGTTGCCTTTATATTATGCAGGCTTGACTGACTCACCCCTTCTGCATATGCTCTCAATGACATTAACTCTTTCAGTGCTGGACCTGAATTTGAAGGCCTTTGCAAACAAATTGGATCCAGATGAGACACCACAAAACGTGGCGCCTCATCAGGATCCAAACTGTTTGCTATTCTGATAGTATTTTTTGAAAAAAAAAGTAGAAAATGCTAATTTTAGAAATTCAGCAGTCAACATTTTAGCAGATGACAAATTTCCCAGCATGCAAAGGGTTAACATTTACCGGTAAGCCAAGTTTCCTGAAAATCCTTCAAATAGTATAGGAAATATGCTGCAGACACAAAAAGGGAGGCCAAAACTGTTTCCTTTTAAATATGCCTTCTGCAAATCACTTAATACCCTTCACATTTGAGCGAACATGGAAGGGTTACAGACAGACTTACTGACAAAGTATCAGACTATTGGACCAATGAAGATCATTCCTATAATTTCCCTCATACTGCTTTGCGGTGGGGATATAATACAATGCTCCAAGGTCTAAAGACAATCTGCTTTTTGAAAAGTATCAATTTGGGACTCGAAAAAAGCAGTTTACACTAAAAAGTGAAATGATTCATGTTTTTCAATAACAACTTTCTGGGTAGACTGGGCTTAATGCATGTGCCTAAAGTTGTGTCACAGATTAGCAGTCTGCACAGGCCATTCTGTCTTGAGTGGATTTTTTATTTAAAAAAGAAAACAGGACTGGTTTCTGACCTGTGCACAGACAACATCGGAGCTCTCGATTGCCAACAGTTCAAGGGTCAGAAGGGCAAAGCGCAGGGTCTCAGGGTCGTTACTCTTGCAGAGGTGCACCAGGGCTTGGGCTGCAATGGAGAAGGTCATCAAATACAGATGTGCCGCGCTCTGTGAAAAAGGGGTTTGATGCATGTGCATAAAGTGTCGTCCCAGATTATCAGTGACAACACTTTTGTTTTTATGGTATTTTTCGTTTACAGAAAGTCTTTTTTTTAGCAAAAATCCAGTTAAGGCGGAAAGTGTCGTCCCTGATTAGCCTGTGCAGACCGCTTATCTGGGATGACACTTTACACACATGCATTTTTATACTTATGTTATTGGGACCTTTTCACAGATTTTGGCATGTTTAGAAGTTTGTCATTAAATGTTTTAAATTGATAAATGTAAACATTGGAACTAAATAGCTCACATATAAAACAATAATACAAATTTAAAACAAGAGCTGTGTTTGTGAAAAACAATGCCCCCTATAATTGCGCCGCTTTGAAGCCATAAATTTGACCTTTGACCTTGAAGGATGACCTTGACTTTTCACCACTCAAAATAAGCAGCTCCATGAGATACACATGCATGCCAAATATCAAGTTTCTATCTTCAATATTGCAAAAGTTATGACCAAGGTAAAAGTTTTGGGGCACACACAATGAATGAATGAATGAATGTATGAATGACAGACAGACAGGCCAAAAACAATATACCCTCGATCATTCGATCCAGGGGCATAAAATGAAACAAAAGAAGACCTCAACTGGGCTCAAACCTCTGACCCTTGTGCTTTTACCACTCGGACATCCGTACTCACATAGTAAGTGGTTCATTTTGTACTTAACACAAGCAATCCTCGTAATGTCAACAAGTATAATGATTATGACAGGTCTCCCCAAATTATTCAAATGTTTCGGGATTGTAACGCGTTATAATTGTCAGGTTTTTATATCATCAAATTATGCATATAATCAATCTTTTAGAGCTTGATCAATGTTCAGTATTCCCTTGCAAGTATCATATCTACACTGCAAATTTGGAAATCTGAAACATTTTTTTTATAATTTTGTCAATTTGCCAAAACATGAAGAGGTCCCTTTAATGTATAAAATACACTTTTTTTCAAAAGAAGTTGAAGAATTCTAAAATGCTCAAAACCCTTTATTTAATATGGTATTTGAGTTTGGTAACAAGGCGCTAAGTTACACAAGGTAGAAAAAGTTCAAATTTTGAATCACACATCTAAATGCTAGCCTCATATTTTTCAGCGTAGTTTTCACACGTCAAATGTGTGCAATACATGTATATACAAAAATCAACCAGAATATTTGACCTAGGAACAAAATGAAATGCTGTGCATAATGTCCATATTGCCATCTATCCATGTTTCAAGTTTCATGAACACAAGAGGGCCATGATGGCCCTGTATTGCTCCACTGTTGAAAAAAAGGCTGAAACAAATATTCATGGCATGTGCAAATACTTAAATATATGCCCTATTTAAGCACATGTACACTTTTGTGACCCTCTGGGCTGGGTCAAATTTAACCCCAGGGGCATAATTTGAGCAAACTCTGTAGAGGACTACCATATCTCACTACATACAAAATGTGGTAGTCCTAGGTCCTAGAGTTAAGCACAAGAATATTGTAAAAGTTTTCACAAAATAAGCAAGATATAGCGTATATAATGTTCAATTTTGTGACCCGCGGGTCAGGGGTCAAATTTGACCCAAAGGGCATAATTTGAACAAACTTGGTAGAGGAATATAAGATATTACTGCATACCAAATTTGGTAGCCATAGTCTGAATGGTTTTCGACAAGAAGATTTTGAAAGATTTCACAAAATAGGCGCTTTATAGGCGTTTATTCAATTTTGTGACTCCCCCCCCCCCCCCCCCCCCCCCCCCCCCCCCCGGGCAGGGTCAAAGTTGACCCCAGAGGAATTATTTGAACAAATTTGGTAGAGGTTTAAAAGATGTCACTACATACCAAATTTGGTAGCCCTAGGCCCAATGGTTATGGACACAAAGATTTTTAAAGTTTTCACAAAATAGGCCCCATATAAACGTATGTTCAGTTTTGTGATCCCCCGGGCAGGGTCAAATTTGACCCAAGGGACATAATTTAAACAAACTTGGTAGAGAACTATTAGATGTCACTACATACCAAATTTGGTAGCCCTATGCCTTATGGTTAAGGACAATAAGATTTTTTAAGTTCACAAAAAAGGCACTATATAAGCATATAATCGATTTTGTGGCCCCAGGACAGGGTCAAATTTGACCCCTGGTGCATAATTTGAACAAACTAAGTAGAGGACTATACAATTTCACTACATATCAAATTGTGTAGCCCTAGGCATAATGGTTGTGGACAAGATTTTTTTTTTAAGTTTTCACAAAATAGGCATTATATAAGCATATTTTCAATTTTGTGACCCCCGGGGCAGGGTCAAATTTGACCCCCAGGGCATAATTTGAAAAAACTTGGTAGAGAACTAAAAGATGTCACTACAAACCAAATTTGGTATCCCTAGGCCCAATGTTTATGGACAATAAGATTTTTAAAGTTTTCACAAAATAGACCCTATATAAGCGTATGTTCAATTTTGTGACCCCCAGGGCAGGGTCAAATTTGACCCAAAGGGCATAATTTGAACAAACTTGGTATAGGACTATAAGATGTCACTACAGACCAAATTTGGTAGCCCAATGCAAACGGTTATGGACAATAAGATTTTTAAAGTTTTCCCACAATAGGCCTTATATAAGCATATGTTTAATTTTGTGACCCTTGCGGAAGGGTCAAACTTGACTCTAGGGGCATAATTTGAACAAACTTGGTAGAGGACTATGAGATGTCACTACATACCAAATTTGGTAGCCCTAGGCCCAATGGTTATCAGGAAAGAAAGATTTTTAAAGTTTTTACAAAATAAGCCTTATATAAGCATATGTTCAATTTTGTGCCCTTGGGGTAGAGTCAAACTTGACCCTAGGGGCATAATTTGAAAAAACTTGGTAAAGGACTATAAGATGTCACTACATACCAAATTTGGTAGCCCTAGGCACAATGGATATGGACAAAAAGATTTTTAAAGTTTTCACAAAATAAGCACTTCATAAGCATATATTCAATTTTGTGACCCCCGGGGCAGTTTCAAATTTGACCCCAGGGGCATCATTTGAACAAACTAAGAAGAGAACTATTACATGTCACTACATACCAAATTTGTTAGCCTTATGCCATATGGTTATAACAATAAGATTTTTAAAGTTTTCACAAAAAAGGCCTTACAAAAGCAAATGTTTAATTTTGTGACCCTCGGGCAGGGTCAAACTGGACCCCAGGGGCATAATTTGAACAAACTTGGTAGGGGACCATAAGATGCCACTACATAAAAAATTTGGTAGCCCTAGGCCCAATGGTTATGGACGAGAAGATTTGTAAAGTTTTCACAAAATATACCCTATATAAGCATATCTTCAATTTTGTGACCCCCAGGGCAGGGTCAAATTTGACCCCAGGGGCATAATTTGAACAAATTTGGTAGATAACTATTAGATGTCTCTACATACCAAATTTAATAGCCCTAGGCCCAATGGTTATGGAAAAAACATTTTGAAAGTTTTCATAAAATAGGCCTTATATAAGCAAATTTTCAATTTTGTGACCCCCGGGGCAGGATCAAATTTGACCCCAGGGGCATAATTTGAACAAAATTTGACCCCAGGGGCATAATTTGAACAAATTTGAAAGAGGTTCACCCCAGGAACATTCCTGAGAAATTTCATCAGAACTGGACCAGTAGTTTAGGAGAAGATGTTTAAAGGAAAAGTTCACGCACGCAGGCACGGACAGACGCACACACGTACTACGGACACAGGACCATGACATAAGCCCCGCTGGCCTTTAACTCTATAAGTTTTACACATGACTGTGCCTTTAGCTGCAATCAAAATGAAATACATGACAAATCAAAGTATGCAAAAAAATTGTGGCAAGGAATAACATTTCTACCAGGAATATTGCGCGTGGTTAGTTGGACACGTATTTCAGGGTTGAAGACCAGCTCCAGGAAGATGCTGGCAACCAGTCGCTGGGTTTCCATGGAGCCATTCCTGGCAGCATGGGCCAGGTCAGACAGTCTGCAATAAAATATGAACATATGGACCAGGTCAGACTGTCTGCAATAATATATGAACATATGGGCCAGGTCAGACAGTCTGCTATAACATATGAACATATGGGCCAGGTCAGACAGTCTGCAATAACATATGAACATATGGGCCAGGTCAGACAGTCTGCAATAACATATGAACGTATGGGCCAGGTCAGACAGTCTGCAATAACATATGAACATAATGGGCCAGGTCAGACAGTCTGCTATAACATATAAACAAATGGGCAAGGTCAGACAGTCTGCAATAACATATGAACATAATGGGCCAGGTCAGACAGTCTGCAATAACATATGAACATATGGGCCAGGTCAGACAGTCTGCAATAACATATGAACATAATGGGCCAGGTCAGACAGTCTGCAATAACATATGAACATATGGGCCAGGTCAGACAGTCTGCAATAACATATGAACATATGGGCCAGGTCAGACAGTCTGCAATAAAATATGAACATATGGACCAGGTCAGACAGTCTGCAATAACATATGAACATATGGGCCAGGTCAGACACTCTGCTATAACATATGAACATATGGACCAGGTCAGACAGTCTGCAATAACATATGAACATATGGGCCAGGTCAGACAGTCTGCAATAACATATGAACATAATGGGCCAGGTCAGACAGTCTGCAATAACATATGAACATATGGGCCAGGTCAGACAGTCTGCAATAACAAATGAACATATGGGCCAGGTCAGACAGTCTGCAATAACATATGAACATATGGGTCAGGTCAGACAGTCTGCTATAACATATGAACATATGGACCAGGTCAGACAGTCTGCAATAACAAATGAACATATGGGCCACGTCAGACAGTCTGCAATAGTATATGAAGATATGGGCCAGGTCAGACAGTCTGCTATAACAAATGAACATATGGGCCACGTCAGACAGTCTGCAATAACAAATGAACATATGGGCCAGGTCAGACAGTCTGCTATAACATATGAACATATGGGCCAGGTCAGAAGGTCTGCTATAACAAATGAACATATGGGCCAGGTCAGACAGTCTGCAATAACAAATGAACATATGGGCCACGTCAGACAGTCTGCAATAACAAATGAACATATGGGCCACGTCAGACAGTCTGCAATAACATATGAAACATATGGGCCAGGTCAGACAGTCTGTAATAACATATGAACATATGGACCTGGTCAGACAGTCTGCAATAACATATGAACATATGGGCCAGGTCAGACAGTCTGCAATAACATATGAACATAATGGGCCAGGTCAGACAGTCTGCAATAACATATGTACATATGGGCCAGGTCAGACAGTCTGCAATAACATATGAACATATGGGCCAGGTCAGACAGTCTGCAATAACATATGAACATAATGGGCCAGGTAAGACAGTCTGCAATAACATATGAACATATGGGCCAGGTCAGACAGTCTGCAATAGCATATGAACATATGGGCCAGGTCAGACAGTCTGCAATAATATATGAACATATGGGCCATGTCAGACAGTCTGCTATAACATATGAACATAATATTTATGGGCCAGGTCAGACAGTCTGCAATGAAATATGAACATATGGGCTAGGTCAGACAGTCTGCAATAACATATGAACATAATGGGCCAGGTCAGACAGTCTGCAATAACATATGAACATAATGGGCCAGGTCAGACAGTCTGCAATAACAAATGAACATATGGGCCAGGTCAGACAGTCTGCAATAACATATGAACATATGGGCCAGGTCAGACAGTCTGCAATAACATATGAACATATGGACCTGGTCAGACAGTCTGCAATAACATATGAACATAATGGGCCAGGTCAGACAGTCTGCAATAACATATGAACATATGGACCAGGTCGACAGTCTGCAATAACATATGAACATAATGGGCCACGTCAGACAGTCTGCAATAACATATGAACATATGGACCTGGTCAGACAGTCTGCAATAACATATGAACATATGGGCCAGGTCAGACAGTCTGCAATAACATATGAACATATGGACCAGGTCAGACAGTCTGCAATAACATATGAACATAATGGGCCACGTCAGACAGTCTGCAATAACATATGAACATATGGACCTGGTCAGACAATCTGCAATGAAATATGAACATATGGGCCAGGTCAGACAGTCTGTAATAACATATGAACATATGGACCAGGTCAGACAGTCTGCAATAACATATGAACATAATGGGCCACGTCAGACAGTCTGCAATAACATATGAACATATGGACCTGGTCAGACAGTCTGCAATAACATATGAACATATGGGCCAGGTCAGACAGTCTGCAATAACATATGAACATATGGGCCAGGTCAGACAGTCTGCAATAACATATGAACATATGGGCCAGGTCAGACAGTCTGTAATAACATATGAACATTGTTCTGGGAAAACTAAGCTTAATGCATTTAAGTAAAGTGTCATCCCTGTTTAGCCTGTGCAGTCTGCACAAGCTAATCAGGGATGACACTTTACGCTTTTATGATATTTTTAGTTTAAATTAAGTATAATCTTAGTAAAAATTCAGTTAAGGCCGAAAGTGTCGTCCCTATCATCTTGGATGACACTTTAGGCACATGGATATAACTCCTTTCACAGAGCAGGGATTATATGTTAAAGTGCTTAAGTTACAAAAGCTTTGTCACAACCAAAACATCAGTCCACAGGTTAATTTTGTTGTTACCATAAAAATCACATTTTTTGTCTGACCAAAAAAATTAATAACATGCTTACTCCCCTTATGGTTAACTATCCTAACATTAAATTTAATCGACCTTAATTACTATTTGAGTTATTGCAGAATTCAGATGTGTGTTTTCACTTCTTTTGGTAACCATAGCAACCACAACTTTTTGTATGACAAAAACCTAAAATAATGTTAAAATATTCAACATATTTGCCATCTTTCCACTCTCTCAGTTTCATAAACAAACTTTAAGTACTTTAGTCACGGCAGGATCCATTTCTTAGTATTCAATTATTTCTGTAGCCAGCACAAGTGAGGTCTGGCTGAAAGAACTTGCATGCTTCCCACAAATCCAACTATACACAAACCAAGTTCTATCAAAAACAAGACTTTTGCCAAGCAAAATATGTCCCCTACAGGCTCCACCATTGTCAGATTATTATTTTATTATTTGTTGCCATAGCAACCAGAATTTTCGACATAAGAACAAAATGAAATGACGTGTATAGTGTCAATATTGCTATCTATCCATGTTTCAAGTTTCATGAAAAAATATTAAGAACTTTAAAAGTTATCGCAGGATCCAGAAAAGTGTGACAGACTCACGGACACACAGAGCGCAAACAATAAGTCCCCTCCGGTGAACCCGGTAGGGGACAATTAATACTCATGAGGCATTGCAAGAATCAGATTTTTTTCTGTAAGGTAAGCACACACATTTTTTGTCACACAACTTGGGATAATGTGAATACACCCACTATGGGGCTCTATCCACATAGCTGAATGAAACCTATAAGTTAAAGTACTTTTTAAGTTGTTGCAGGATCCAGATTTTAGTTTTTTGCCTATTTCTGCAATCAAAGCGACCACAATGTGTGTCTTACAAAACAAGAAACCCTCGGAGACGGGTGATGCTCCCCAAATTTTTTTTTTGTCACAATATTGCACTATATATTCAGATAAAAGGAAACGTCTTGAGGGGCATAACTTTGGACAAAATAATAAGATGGATGGTTTAGCAACTTCAAAATTTAAAAGGGCCATAACTCTCTAAATAAATCATCTAACCAGAACCCACAAATAACACGCGCATCTCCTCAAGGTAGTTAAGCTACCCATAAAGTTTCATTGAATTCCAGTCAGTAGTTAGGGAGAAATAGCCAGGACAAGAATTGCACTATATGTACAGTTTATAGAAAATTTCAAAGGGCCATAACTCTGTGAAAAATCATCCGACCATAACCGGCTGATAATATGCACATCTCCTCTTGGTAGTGAAGCTTCCCATAAAGTTTCATTGAATTCTCATAATAAGTTGCTGAGAAATAGGTCGGACAAGAATTGCACTATATGTACAACCCACAATTTCAAAGGGCCATAACTCTGTGAAAAATCATCCGACCAGAACCGGCTGATAATATGCACATCTCCTCTTGGTAGTGAAGCTTCCCATAAAGTTTCATTGAATTCCAGTCATTAGTTGCTGAGAAATAGCCCGGACAAGAATTGCACTATATGTACAATGGAAAATTTCAAAGGGCCATTACTCTGTGAAAAATCATCCGACGAAAACCGGCTGATAATATGCACATCTCCTCTTGGTAGTGAAGCTTCCCATAAAGATTCATTGAATTCCAGTCATTAGTTGCTGAGAAATAGCCCGGACAAGAATTGCACTATATGTACAGTTAATGGAAAATTTCAAAGGGCCATAACTCTGTGAAAAATCATCCGACCAGAACCCGCTGATAATATGCACATCTCTTGGTAGTGAAGCTTCCCATCAAGTTTCATTGAATTTGGGTCATTATTTTCTGAGAAATAGCCCGGACAAAAATTGTGCACGGACGGACACACGGACGGACAGACGAAGTGGCGCCTATAAATTTTGGGGGAGCATAAAAATGAAATAACATGCATATTTCGCATATGGTCCTTTATCCACATACCAAGTTTTATCAACCAAGCTTAACCCTTTCCCACTTAGAAGCAAAGTAAAAATGGCTATATGTAACTCACAGTCTGTTCAGGTTTAATGCTGTTTGCTGCTCATCAGCATCTCAGGGTTGGGAATGAAGCTTTTAAAACTTGAATCCAGTAAGAAAGGTCTTTACTTAAATTTAAATTTCTAAGGAGCTGCAAATGCAGAGACATTAATTATGGACAAAAACTCGTGTGTCCAAAAATTAAGTCATAAAAATTTATTTTTTTTGCCAAAAACAGGGTGTCAGAAAACTTAGAGTGTCCAAAAACATAGAGTAATAATTACGGTATGTTGGTAATTTGATGTCCATCTCATAGATGCAAAAGCTTTTAGGCGTTACTTGTTTGCAACCTATTAAAAACAATTTGTAAACCTTTTTAGGCCTTGTTGAAAAAATTACATGATTGCAGGGACTTTTTTGGTATTTTGAATTGTTTTAGCAGCTTGAGCCATGACTTGTTTTACGCAAATTCAAACCAAAATGTTTAACAATATTTCAACAAACATAATTGCAGTATTCTGCTATATTACCCATGATCCTCCACCATGGCGTGTCTGTTCTCGTCGCTCTGGCAGATAGTGTACAGCGCCCGTGTAGCCTCCTGCATGACCCTGGCACTCGGGGAATGCAGCAAAGCAGTAAGGTTCCTTACCCCACCCACCTCCACATAGTTGTCCTAGAAACACAGACAACACCTTTTGTTAACCCTTTACTGCTCAAATATGCTACCCCTCCCACCCCAACATAGTTGTCCTAGCATGACAGGGAAGAGCTTTTATTGACCCTTTATCACTTAAATACGTATTTTTATACATTTCAGTCCTTCAGAAAGTTAATTTAATTTAAGACCTTTCTTACTACATGTAGATGCAAGTTTCAAAGGCTTCATTTCCAACCCTTAGATACTGATGAGCAGCAAACAGCATAACACCTGAACAGACTGCAAGTAAGTTGCAAGCTTTTCTGATATGAAGGATATGAAATCATTGTCACCATTTGTGAAACATTTCATAATTATTAGGTTAATTGGAATTGAGAATCTGTCCAAAAATACATCATAATTGCAAATATGTTAATTAAGTGTCTGAAAACTGATTAACAAAAAGGAAATTACATCATATGAGACTCGTTCTTGCAAAACTGATCTTAAAGGGACCTTTTCATATTTTGGTAAATTGACAAATTAAAAAAAAAAATGTTTCAGATTCGCAAATTTTTATTGTATTTATGACATTTGTGAGGAAACAGTAATACTGAACATTTACCATGCTCTTAAATATAATTTATATGCATCTTTTGACCACTTAAAAACCTGAAAAATCTAAAGCAAGGTAATGCAAACTATTGATTAATTTTGAGAGAGCTGATGTCGATGTTATATTTTGTGACACTACAAAGATTGCTTAAAAAGTTTAAGATACAACAATCATAGGATGAGCACAGATGGCCAAGTGGTGTAAGCGTTTTACTCCAAGGGTCAGTGGTTTGAGCCCGGTTGAGGGTAACTTTTTTTTCTTTAATTTTATTATTGTCTTTCACTGGTGCTTTTTTGATCCAATGTTTACATTTCTCAATATAAAGCATTTAATGACAAACTTCAGTATCTGCCAAAATCTGTGAAATGTCACTTTAATTCATGAGCCCCTTATCAGGGGCCACACTTTCCACTTTTATTGAAGTCTCTTGTAAATAAAATCCAGTGAAGACATAAGAGTCATCCCAGATAAGCCTGTGCCAACTGTACAGGCTAATCTGTTTCGACACTTAACATGCATTCACTAAGCTCAGTCTTGCAAGAAAAAGGCAAATATAAATAATGTTGTACAATGTTTTATAACACTGGCCCTAGGCCTACCTGTATTGACTGTATGGTGATGAGTTCAGACAGTGCCTCGACTGCGTACTCCTGCGTTGCCTCATCATTGCACAGTGACATGGCTATCAGAACGTCCAGTCTGCAAAGGGGACAGAGAACAAGTATAAAACTTGATTATCTATTCTTCACATGACCAATGTGTAATAAGCACTGGTTTAGAACCCCCAGTGCTTAGCATTGACTGTTCCAAGGCAGTGACCCCAGCTTTATCCTTATATGTGTTTATGTTGTTTTGTAATGTGCTGTACTGTTTTGGCAATAGGTCACTTGCCATAACTAAAGGACCACGAACGTGTATATAATAGGAATGCAATACTGCTGGAGCAGCTGGAGTTTCACTCCTTTATATTAATAATATTAATTTAGAAATGTACAATCAGGTCACTCCACAAACTTATAATATTTTATATGAAAGCCATGCCCATGGTTGAGTTTAAAAATATATAATTTACTGCACAATAATGTTTTATTGCACATAAACAGTCCTGGTTATACCATATTTCCAGTTTGGTAGACTTAAACCCTTTCCCACTCAGTAGCAAAGTAAAAATGGCTATGTGCCAACAGCATAAAACCAGGAATAATGTGAGCAACTGGCAGTATATTCAAGTTTTAGGATGACATATGCCCTCTATAAAAGCTTTGATAGAAGTCATGAGCATTTTTTGAAACCTACCTAAACGCAGATTTCAAAACCTAAACGCGGACCCTAAGTTCAAGGTCAAGGTCACAGGGGTCCAAATTTGTGTGTGTATGGAAAGGCCTTGTCCATATACACATGCATACCAAATATGAAGGTTACATCTCAAGGGACATAGAAGTTATGAGCGTTTTTTGAAACCTAAACGCCAAGTGTGACAGACAGACGGACGGACAGACAGACAGACGGACGGACAGTGCGATCACTATATGCCCTCCTTCGGGGGCATAAAAAGGCCAAAAGTACAAGAGTATCAATCTATCTCTCTGCACAGGCCCTCAGCTAAAACAATTTGCCTTCACAATAATTGCTAGAGTCTTTCTATATTACGAGCCTTGTTCTGAGAAAACTGGGCTTAATGCATGTGCGTAAAGTGTCATCCCAGGTTCACACAGGCTAATCAGGGACGACACTTTCAGCCTAAACTTGATTTTTGGTAAGGATGGACTTCCTTGAAACTTAAAATACCATAAAAGCGAAAAGTGTCGTCCCTGAGTAGCCTGTGCAGATTGCACAGGCTAATCTGGGACGACACGTTATGCACATGCATTAAGCCCAGTTTTCCAAGATCGCAGCTCTTATTTTCACCAGCAGACTCTCATGCACCAATCTCTCTCTGAGTCAGACCTACCCTGCCTCGGCCACAATCCTGAATTTATTGTCATCCCCGGAGGCGGCCATTGTAGCGAGTTCATACGCCGCTGTCCTGCGGTCCTTCAGCTTGGAGCTACGTGCCAGCTTCATCACCTCTTCAATGTCACGTTCTTGCACGAGGTACTTCTCGATCACGTCTCCAATCTGAAGACAACACACAAACTCACTTGGTGTTTATTATATTTTTATAATTTGTGGATTTGGACTGGTTGCTAAAAACCATTAAATTATTAATTATTTAAGTTAATTTATATTAATTTATTATTAAATGTTTGAACTGAGATTTGAATTATTTTGTTTATTGATATGATTGGATACGTTGGAATTGCATGGTAAACTAGTATGCTGTATTTAAGATTTTTATTTTATAATAAATAAAGCAATTTTACAATTAAATCGATCTCAGTGGACAGGGACCATTATATAAATTGATGTTGTCATGGTTACCTCAATGCGGAGGTTGAAGAGTAGCATCGCCATGACAACGCTGGTAACCAGGAGGAGGAGTGCGTGCACACTGAAAATCACGCCAGTGTAGATGTTCTGACGTGAGCAGCCGTTCTCAAATGTCCAGCTGGGGCAGCCATCAGCCTGTGAGGGGGGAGGGGAATGACAGAGAATAGGATATTAATCCTTTGCCACTTAGATACGTATTTTCACGCATTTGTAGTCCCTTAGAAAGTTATATTAAATTTAAGACCTATTTTACTAGATTCAAGTTGTTAAGTTTTCATTTCCAAACTTTAGATACTGATGAGCAGCAAACAGCATAAAACCTGAACAGACTGCGAGTTACTCGCAGGCTGTTCTGGTTTTATGCTGTTTGCACACAGCCATTTTTACTTTGCTTCTAAGTGGGAAAGGGTTATTTTGTTTTTAAAATTTGTTAAATTATTCTGTAATGGATCCAATGTCATATAAGTAGGGTTATTGTCAGAGAATAAATGTCCTTCTGTTTAAACATTTTTTTGGCTGTTCATCATACTTATCAATCATAATACTCTTTTTTAAACTTTCTTCTTCATTATTAAATTAAAGTCTTGCTAAAAGAAACAAAAAATATATAACAACTATTTTGAATGTACTCAAAACCTTATGATTTCGCATCCTCCATTTCAAATAATTGTATCACGCGATTAATTAAAGTTACCCAAATGTTTATTTTTTTACAGTTTTTGTTCATCCAAACAATTCTGATATATAATTGTTCTATTGTTAACCTTCTCAATGATAAAAAAACACATTATAACTATTATAAATGGGTCACAATCTGGGAAAATGGGGCTTAATGCAATTAATGTAATTGCACCAGATAAGCATGTTCAGTGCACTCAAGCAATCAGAGACAACACTTTCCACCGTACTGGATTTTTGCTAAGACGAGACTTCTTTCAAACAAAATATACCAAAAAGCAGAAAGTGTTATCCCTGAATAAACCTGTGTGGACTGCACAGGCTAATCTGGGATTACACTTTACACAAGCAGTAAGCCTCATTATCCCAGACTGCGGCTACAATGAACACACGGGAAAATGTTCACTTACAACGATATCCTGCCACATGGGCAAATGTTCACTTACAACGATATGAACACATGGGCAAATGTTCACTTACAACGATATCCTGCCACATGGGCAAATGTTCACTTACAACGATATGAACACATGGGCAAATGTTCACTTACAACGATATCCTGCCACGCGCTCACAGAGAGGAAGATGGCAATCGCCATCACAGTCAGGCCCAAGACCCCAACTATTACACAGAACCAGAGACGCCTGAAAGGGAACCAGTCTGCGGTTGCTATGGTTACCAAAAATTAGCACTTTAAGTGATGAGCAACTACATAGAGGTAATAGCTGTTGACAGGATTTAATTATCAATCCCCACAGACGTCAGTGCCTGTGTCGCTAAGCGAATCCTTGATAATACGAAATGCAGTCCAGCCCTCTAATAATTGAGCTAACAATGCCAATTGAATATTGATTACATTTAAAACACAGAATGCCATAACTGAACACTCCAGATAGAGTGTGACTATAACTTGTGATAAGAATACTAACACAAATGTTTTTCTTCAAAAATAAATGCTTTGTGAACATATTTAAAGATTTATTTCTCTTGACTACAAATATTTTGACACTGAGAGAAATTGTCCTAAAATGCCAAATAAATATGTTCATCACAGTGGTAAACATATCAACTCTTTCAGTGCTGGAATCAAATTTTGGAGGCCTTTGCAAAAAGTTTGGATCCAGATGAGACGCCACAAAACGTGGCGACTCATCAGGATCCAAACTGTTTGCTATTCTGATAGTATTCTTTGAAAAAAATCAAAGAAAATGCTAATTTGAGAAATTCAGCAGACAACATTTTAGCAGACAACAAATTTCCCGGCATGCAAATGGTTAATGGACCATCATGTGGCCTACCTATGGAATGTGTTGCCGATGTATCCTCCTATCCTGGTATATCCAGGTATGAGGTACCACATGGGCAGCAGGTAACCTAGCAACCAAAACACCGAGTACCAGTAGCTGGACAGCACATACAGGAACAGGTACAGGCTGTGCATGTACATCAGTGTCTGAAAATATATAGGTACATCAGTGTCTGAAAATATATAGGTACAACAGTGTCTGAAAATATATAGGTACATCACTGTCTGAAAATATATAGGTACATCACTGTCTGAAAATATATAGGTACATCAGTGTCTGAAAATATATAGGTACATCAGTGTCTGAAAATATATAGGTACATAAGTGTCTGAAAATATATAGGTACATCAGTGTCTGAAAATATGTAGGTACATCAATGTCTGAAAATATATAGGTACATCAGTGTCTGAAAATATATAGGTACATCAGTGTCTGAAAATATATAGTTACATCAGTGTCTGTAAACATATAGGTACATCAGTGTCTGAAAATATATAGGTACATCAGTGTCTGAAAATATATAGGTACATCAGTGTCTGAAAATATATAGGTACATCAGTGTCTGAAAATATATCGGCACATCAGTGTCTGAAAACATATAGGTACATCAGTGTCTGAAAATATATAGGTACATCAGTGTCTGTAAACATATAGGTACATCAGTGTCTGAAAATATATAGGTACATCAGTGTCTGAAAATATATAGGTACATCAGTGTCTGTAAACATATAGGTACATCAGTGTCTGAAAATATATAGGTACATCAGTGTCTGAAAATATATAGTTACATCAGTGTCTGTAAACATATAGGTACATCAGTGTCTGAAAATATATAGGTACATCAGTGTCTGTAAACATATAGGTACATCAGTGTCTGAAAATATATAGGTACATGTGTCTGAAAATATATAGGTACATCAGTGTCTGTAAGCATATAGGTACATCAGTGTCTGAAAATATATAGGTACATCAGTGTCTGAAAATATATAGGTACATCAGTGTCTGTAAACATATAGGTACATCAGTGTCTGAAAATATATAGGTACATCAGTGTCTGAAAATATGTAGGTACATCAGTGTCTGTAAACATATAGGTACGTCAGTGTCTGAAAATATATAGGTACATCAGTGTCTGAAAATATATAGGTTCATCAGTGCCTGAAAATATATAGGTACATCAGTGTCTTAAAGTATATAGGTACATGGGTGTCTGAAAATATATGTACATCAGTGTCTGAAAGCATAGAGGTACATCAGTGTCTGAACATATATAGGTATTTAAGTGTCTGAAATTATATAGGTACATCAGTGTCTGAACATATATAGGTATTTTAGTGTCTGCAATTATATATGTATATCAGTATCTGTAAACATATAGGTACATCATCGTCTGAAAATATATAGGTACATCAGTGTCTGAAAATATATAGGTACATCAGTGTCTGAAAATATATAGGTACATCAGTGTCTGAAAATATATAGGTACATCAGTGTCTGAAAATATATAGGTACATCAGTGTCTGAAAATATATAGGTACATCAGTGTCTGAAAATATGTAGGTACATCACTGTCTGAAACAGCGATTTATTTTGCCCAAATTGGAAAAGTACTGGTACCAGCCCAATTGGGAAAAATATGCATGAAAACCCCTGAAATTGGGAAAAGTCCCATTGTGGAGTCTTTATATTGGGAAATTGTTGTATTTGATTGTTTGCTCCCAAATACTTAAATTGATAACTAAGTGTTGTCAAGCTGTCAATATTATATTTACTCAGGTTCAAGCCATAGAGCTGCAGAGTGAAACAAAATATAATTTATTTCATTATTTTTTATTTTTTTTTGGAAACCTTCAATTGGGATTATTTTTTACAGCAATTGGGAAATGTGTAGTTTTTTCCCAATTGGAAAAGTGCCATTTTTCGAACTTTATAAAGAAGGAAAAAACTCATTATGAAAATAAATTGATACATCAGTGTCTGAAAATATATAGACAAGTTAACGCGTGACGTCACACGCACCTGCAAAGTTTAGACTCCGCCCACTGGTTGGCAAAAAGAGGTGGAATTCATATAAGCGCATATAGAGAAGGTTGACATAATCATCATTTTTATTGATGATCATGAACTGTATCAAATATAATTTTACTAGTTAGGTCTGAATAAAACATAAGCATGCTTGGAAATTCATTTTTGGAACGATTATATTGTTGTTATTATTTGTTTTTACTAAAAACGAGCTCTGGAAAGGAACACTATCTACGAGCTTGGTATGTGGTTACCACAAAAATCTCTCTACTAATGCATATCTTCACGTCCATTTTAGATACAAAATTCTCAGAAATGGAAATTCTTTCAGAATAAATTAAATTTAATGAAAGAACACGGTATCCGGACAATCGCTCCTACGGACAATCGCTCCTACGCTAAATTTGACAGGGCGGACAGTCGCTCCTACGATGTTTTGACAGGGCGGACAGTCGCTCCTACATTATTTTGCCAACCCGGATGATCAAATGATAATGTGATTATAAATGCCATATAAATGTCATATCATAAATACAATTGAAATAAAGAACAACATTTCATCTATTCGGTTTTCATGTTTATTCCTTTCGCAAAATGGCACTTATTTCAATAAATTTAATGTAGGAACGAATGTTCCATGTTGAATTGGCTTACTTAACAAGTCGGTAATTTTAATTATCGGTTAATTATAGGTGTTAGCCTTTGATCGGCCTTTACTACGTTTTGCCGTGGAGTCAAAATAATGTAGGAGCGACTGTCCGGGTTGACAAAAGAATGTAGGAGCGATTGTCCGGGTTGGCAAAATAATGTAGGAGCGACTGTCCGCTCAGTCAAAACCTCGTAGGAGCGACTGTCTGCCCTGTCAAAACATTGAAGGAGCGACTGTCCGCCCTGTCAAATTTAGCGTAGGAGCGATGTCCATAGGAGTGATTATCCGGGATTCAAAGAACAAAAATAAGGATGAAAACAAACAACAAATAGATCGCTTTTTGTTTGCAACATATAGTAACTGCATGATATGAACCTTAATATATATCTGTACACACCTTGTTACACAAGAAATAAATTCTCTTGTTAAATCTACTTGTTTAATTGTTCACACCAATTTTGACACTATTTGTTTCAGCATTTTTAACCTGGTGTTTAATTGCACCTTTGTTCATCACAAGCATATTATCTTGTTATGATCGGAGACTGCCCAGACAATTACAAAAAAATCATGCGGGTGTCATAAGCATAGCGACCTATACTTGGGTCCCTGCATAGACCACATGTGGCAGACTTAATGATACCTCCATGTCATTTCTTGGCATATTGAGCAGTCATTTAAGCCAAATTTTAAAGTCAAACTATGTAACAGTTGCTTTAATAAATAATTTAACATATTAAAAAAAGAAGATATTTGTCTGAAACGGATTAATGTGTATTTTTATGTTAGCCAGACTGTTTTGCAAACCAGTCAGTGCGCATGCGCGTAAAATCCTGAATGTAAACAATAACAATTTACTTGTCTATAGGTACATCAGTGTCTGAAAATATATAGAAACATCAGTGTCTGAAAATATATAGGTACATAAGTGTCTGAAAATATGTAGGTACATCGATGTCTGAAATTATATAGATATATCAGCATCTGAAAATATATAGATATGTCAGTGTCTGAAAATATCAGTGTGAAAATATATAGGTAAATCAGTGTCTGAAAATATAAAGGTGCATCAGTGTCTGAAAATATATAGGTACATCATCATCTGAAAATATATAGGTGTATCAGGGTCTGGAATGTATACTCATCAGCGTGTGAAAATATACAGTAATCAGTGTCTAAAAATATATAGGTAAATCAGTGTCTGAAAATACATGTATACTGTCTTTGACAAATATGTGCATCAAAGTCTGAAGTAACATGGGCATCAGTGTCTGTAAATACAAGGATATCAGTGTATGAAAATGTATAGACATCTGAAAATAAATGGAAATCAAAATCTTAAAATACAAGGCCATCAGTGTCTGAAAATACATGTAGATCAGTGTCTGAAAATATGTGGGCATCAGAATCTGAAAATATATGTACTCACATGTAGATCTCTAACGATTTTCTCTCTCCTGTCCAGGTGTTTGACCTCGTAGTATAGGGCGGACTTGACGGATGGGATCTTCTCTGTCTCGGGGTCAAAGTTCATTGTAAGAGCACTGGTCATGGACCGGAGGTCGGACGCATCCTGGCAATTAAAATAAATAAAAATGTACAAGTATATCACTTAACAATTTTTCAATAAAATATTAATTGTTAATTATCAAGAGGTAATGATCTGTTTGGTATAAACAAGAGGGTCTGAAAGGCCCAAAGTCGCTCACCTGAGATACAAAGGAACTGACCTGTTTTGTGCAGCCCAAGATATCATGAGAACAAATGTTCTGACCAAGTTTTATAAAGAGTGAACTATAAATGTAACTTTTTCAGTCCTAACAAGGTTTTACTATAGCCATATTAGTGTTTTTCGCAGGCCCTTTTTTGCCTGGCGCTGCGCCACCTTATAGAAGCACCACTCTGCCCTTTTCAAAGGCAAAAGCTGCCATGCGCCTTTATTGCTAACATCTAAATTGCCCCATTGACCATACGTCTAAGCCGACTAGTATCAGTGTTTGGCCTCAAGGCTGCGAAGTTTTGCGCGATTGTGAATTAGTCATGCGTGAATAACCCCCAGTCAATATTTATCGCTAATTACAGTGGCTTATACCAGGCACGCAAATGGACACGAATCGGTCCGTAATGTGTACTCGTCCACGATAAAATCGTGGACAGTTACTTTGGACATAAAAACCATGGATTTTCTTCGACCTGTTGGAGGATGTGTTTATTTAATTCATAGAAGTGAGATGATCTGTTGCTAATGCTCAGGATGTAACATTTTTTGGCATTGAAATGCATTCCCCATGAAGATGCCCAAATTTCCAACGCTTTCAGGTCGTCTTGGAGGGCTATGTGGTCTTGTATGGATCGTATGGGCCTGTACAAGAGGCAATCGTCTGCGAACAGTCGTACGTGTGACTTAACTGTGTCAGGGAGGTCATTTATGTGGCACAAAAACAAGAGGGGGCCAAGGACGGTTCCTTGGGGTACTCCTGAGTCAACATGGGCGGTTGTGGATTTCTCCCCTTCTAGGACAACTTGCATGTTGCGATTGGTGAGGAAATCTCTTAGCCATGTATTCAGTGGGCCATCGATGCCATAACCGGAAAGTTTATTCAGGAGCTTCTCGTGTGGGACGGTGTCAAACGCTTTCGAGAAATCAAGTATGGCTATGTCTATTTGGCTTCCCTTGTCGTAGTTAATTAGGAGGTCATGGATGGTTGTAATAAGTTGCGTTTCGCAGGAATAGCCAGATCTAAAGCCGTGGTTGAGTGAGGTAAGTATTTTGTTCTGTTCTAGATGGTTAAGTATATGTTTGCAGATTATGTGTTCGAGAAGTTTGCATGATATTGAAGTAAGAGATACAGGTCGACAATTCTCTGCCAAGTGAACATCTCCTTTTTTGAAGACAGGGGCGATATTTGCATTCTGCAAGTCACTTGGTAGCATTGTTCTTCTTGAATGCTCTGAGCTTGTATGAGTACATACGTACAGCTCAGAGGGTCAATAGCTGGGAGTTGTATTATTGCAACTTACATAAGCATGAAACTTGATTTGGGGAAATAAATTAAGGGTGTTAGTTTCAGTTTGTGGATATGTTAACGCTTTAAACATATATACTTGAGTGTTGTCAATGTATTTAGCTATTAAGAGACATTAATATATTAAATAAGTTTAACTTTACATATCCATTTCATTAACATGCCATTACAGTAAACTGTTTAGTGTGACAAACATAATAAAGCAGAATATGCACATGAATCTGATTAAAACACAGATCCACTTGCATATAAATCTAATCATGTTTGTCTTTTATTTTGCATTTTCGAACGATAATCCTGTAACTGTTAGATGTAATTTTCTTTGCGAGTAGACTGCATTCCAATTTTCAAACACTTGTTCTGTGACATTCAGTTCATACATTTCCCAAAAAAATAGTTTTATTTGTATCTAAAACGTATGCTCCATCGAAGAATGACACGCTCTTTTCATTAATCCATACTAATTATATGATGTCCGTCGTAAATTCGATAGTCATTTGTCCTCGCTGAGCATCGTTATTTCTTTCAATTGTCCGCCATCTTGGATCACGTTAACAACTTGTGTACAACTAACGCAAACTCGTATATGCACGACTACTTTCGCGAACCAATAGTTAAGTATGATGTTGTTCGGCCATTTTCATGGAACACCGCCGATCGCGATGCTGGTTATAGATGCTTGCATTACTGTCTATTCTGGGGCGTATGAAATTCCAACCATCGGAGCGACCTAGATCGGTCAGGGGCGATAATAATAGACAGGGATATAAACACGCGCACGAATAATTATTGCAGTCGGCTCTTTAATGATCGTCGAAAAAAACGAAAATAAAAAAAATACGTTTTCAGAAATCGCAATAAAAATTTTTGGGTCGGGGGGGTAAAAAGTGGGTCGGTCGGTAAAGGGCAAACAAACTCAATTTTAATTTAGGCCTCACTGAAACGAGTGTTTTCTCAAATTATTAGTGTTCAGTTAAAACATGGTTTCATTTATATATTAGAGGATCTGTGTATAATCAGGTTCATATTCATCAGCAATTGTTTTTTCCCTATTGGGAAAAGTACCAGTACCAGCCCAATTGGGAAAATTGTGCACGGAAACCCTTGAAACGGGGAAAATTCGCATCATGAAGTCTTCATATTGGGAAATTGGTGTCATTGATTTTTTGCCACCAAATACTTTAAAATTGATCACTAAATGTAGTCAAATTATCAATATTATATTTACCTAGGTTTAAGCCATAGAGCTAGATAAGGAAACTAACTAAATTTTATTTATAAAACAAAAATTTATATTTTTTTAGAAACCTTTAATTAGGAATCTTTTTGACAGTAATTGGGAAATTTGTATTTTTTTCCTAATTGGGAAAGTTCCGTCTTCTGGTACTTAATTAAGAAAGAAAAAAATGGCTGTGCATATATTGCTTTATTATGTTTGTCATGCTGTACAGTTTACTGAAACAGGGTGGAACTTAAATGGAAGACATAGCATGAGCAAAGTAAAAATATATTCATATTAATTTAAGAAAGTTAAATATATCAATTACCATTAAATGTGCATGTTTATATTTTTATGTTTTTCCCATAACTGCCTCTGATGCGATTAAATGTTTTTCTCAAAACCAGGAATTCACAGAATGTTTTTGCCCTTTTTTGCATAAACTGAGCATTAAAATGCCCTTTTTGAAAGTAATTCGCCATGACCCTTTGCCCTACTTGGAAAAACACTACATATAAGGAAAACTTCCTTTGCCTCTGGTGGCCATGGTTTTCAACAGACCGGAACTATTTCAAAGTCATCCAAGATATCATCAAAACAAATGCGAACTGTGCCCAAATTTCATGATGATTGGAAAATAAATGTGACTTTTAGAGTGTTGTTAAGTTTTTAATATAGCTATATAAACAAGAGCTTGTCACAGTAGTGCCAAATCGCCGCCGAAATGTGTTTGCTTGTATGACAACATTTGTTTTAGAGAGTAGAATAATATCTGTAAAAACAAATAAAGGGAGATAATTCATTATGCTCCGGACAAAAATTTACTTTGAAATTAAATAAAGGGATATAATTCAAACACTAAGGTAGATAGAGTTATGGTTCTTAGTCACTGCACTTCTCCTACTTGCCATCTGTTTAAGTTTCAAGTTTCAAGTAAATCCCTTCAGTAGATTTAAAGTTATGCTCCGGACAAAAATTTACTTTAAAATTATATAAAAGGGGAGATAATTCAAAACTATTAGGTAGATAGAGTTATGGTTCTTGGTCACTGCACTTCTCCTAGTTGCCATATGTTTATATTTAAAGTTTCAAGTAAATCCCTTTAATAGATTTAGAGTTATGCTCCGGACAAAATTTACCTTAAAGTTATATAAAAGGGGAGATAATTAAAAAACTAAGGTAGATAGAGTTGTGGTTCTTGGTCACTGCACTTCTCCTAGTTGCCATCTGTTAATATTTCAAGTTTCAAGTAAATCACTTAAGTAGATTTAGAGTTATGCTCCAAACAAAAATTTACTTAAAAATTATATAAAAGGGGATAAAATTCAAAAACTAAGGTAAATAGAGTTGTGGTTCTTGGTCACTGTACTTCTCCTAGTTGCCATCTGTTTATATTTTAAGTTTTAAGTAAATCCCTTTAGTATATTTAGAGTTATGCTCTGGACAAAAATTTACTTTAAAGTTATATAAACGGGGAGATAATTCAAAAACTAAGGTAGATAGAGTTATGGTTCTTGGTCACCGCACCATTCCTAGTTGCCATCTGTTTATATTCTAAGTTTAAAGTAAATCTATTGAATAAATTTGGAGTTATGCTCCGGACAAAGTTTCAGCCGGACGGACAGACGGACGGACAGTAGGACAGACGGACAGGACCAATTACTATATGTCCTCCAAAAAATGCCCTGCCCCCTGGCAGCTATGTTTTTCAACCAACCAGAACCATTTTCAAACTCCTCCAATATATCTTTGGGACAAATCTTCTGGCCAAGATTCAAGAAGATCTGACAATAAATGTGGACTCTAGAGTGTTAACAAGGTTTAACAATAGCTATATAAAGCCATATATAGAAAAATGTCGCGCCCCCTGGCGGCCATGTTTTAAGCAACTAAAATCATTTTCAAATTGGTCCAAGATATAATTGGAACAAATCTTCTGACCAAGTTTCATGATGATTGGACAAAGTTTAACAATAGCCATACAGGAAAAAGGCGCAGCCCCCTGGTGGCCATGTTTTTCAACAGACCAAAACCATTTTCAAACACATCAAAGATATCATTAGAACAAATTTTCTGGCCAAGTTTCATTAAGATTGGACTATAAATGTGACTTAGAGAGTTTTTGAAAAATGCCCCGCCCCCCTCAAGACTCCACATAAGATGCGTATCTGCGTATTTGGGCATTGAAAAATAATTTAAACAAGAGCACCGCCTTGCGGGTGCAGACCGCTCATCTATTTTCTTTTTAAAGGTGAAGGGACTCTCAATTTCAATCACAAAGGAGGGAGGGTGGAGTGAAGAGGGGTGTATAGTGTGGGGGTGTGGACATTTATTAAATTATCTTCCAAAATTGGGGGAAAAAAATGCAAACAAACAAACAAAAAATTTCGGGGGTGTGGGGGGGGTGGGGGGATTCTTGGGTGCGATGGTTGGACGGTATTTCAAAAATAAAAAAATAAAAATATTTGTGTTTTTTAACCGTTAGGAGGGGGGGGGAGGGCACGGGGGATGGTTTGGGTGGAGTCTATTGTGGTATGTCAGGTAAGAGTAGTTTTGTCAAAGTATCAATCAAATCCTATCATAAATAAAGAAGTTATGGCAATTTTAGCAAAATTTAATAATTTGACCTTGAGAGTCAAGGTCATTCAAAGGTCAAGGTAAAATTCAACTTGCCAGGTACAGTAACCTCATGATAGCATGAAAGTATTTGAAGTTTGAAAGCAATAGCCTTGATACTTTAGAAGTAAAGTGGATCGAAACACAAAATTTAACCATATATTCAAAGTTACTAAGTCAAAAACGGGCCATAATTCCATAAAAATGACAACCAGAGTTATACAACTTGTCCTTTTACTGTACCTTTATGATAGTTTGCGAGTGTTCCAAGTATGAAAGCAATATCTATGATACTTTAGGGGTAAAGTGGACCAAAACACAAAACTTAACCAAATTTTAAATTTTCTTAGTATAAAGGGCCCATAATTCCGTCCAAATGCCAGTCAGAGTTACATCACTTTGCCTGCACAGTCCCCTTATGATAGTTAATAAGTGTTGCAAGTATGAAAGCAATAGCTTTGATACTGTAGGAAAAAGTGGACCTAAACACAAAACTTAACCAAATTTTCAATTTTCTAAGTATAAAAAGGGCACATAATTCTGTCAAAATGCCAGTAAGAGTTACATAACTTTGCCTGCACAGTCCCCTTATGATAGTTAGTTAGTGTTGCAAGTATGAAAGCAATAGCTTTGATACTTAAGGAATAAAATGGACTTTAACACAAAACTTAACCAAAATTTTCTATTTTCAAAGTATAAAAAGGTCACATAATTCTATCAAAATGCACGCCAGAGTTATCTAACTTTGGCTGCTCAGTCCCCTCATGATAGTAAGTAAGTGTACCAAGTTTGAATGCAATAGCATTGATACTTTCTGAGAAAAGTGGACCTTAACGCAAAACTTAACCGGACGCCGACGCCAAGATGATGACAATAGCTCATAATTTATTTTCAAAAGATAGATGAGCTAAAAATGCTTTGAAAGTTGTCCCAGTATGTAACATCATGCAGTACAAATATTGGGATGTGTCTTTGATCGATTAAAGTGTTTAACCGGTTTAACCAATAATCCAGTTGAGTGTTTAGTGTAAATAAACCTTTGAATCAATAGTAAGTCAAACAAAGGAACCTTGTAATTCAAATGGCAGCCCATCGTGTTCAAGGTTAGAAAAAGGGACGTTTCAAGCAAACAGCCACTCCTGCAGGAAGTAACTGTATATAATAATAGAGATCAATCTTAATATGAAGCTTCTTGAATTGTTAAAATAATTTAAAGCAATCTCATTGTTGAAGAAGTTTATACTTAACTTACGTACATGTAGACCACAAGTAGTGTGTCTTTATTTTAAATGGTTCAAGCAGTGCAATAACTTAGTTTAATTGCGAAATGATGTTCGTGTAAAATGTATTCTGTTTGCATTTTTTAATAACAAATAATACTATTTAGATGAAACACGCCGCATACTATGCCAGTTTTCTATGGAAATGGAAAAAACCCCTAAAATATTCCTAAATACCCTTCATGGCTGATTCAAAGGAGTAAAATACCCTTTAACAATAATATCAGGGGGTAAAATACCCTTTAGACTAAATCCTTATCTGGAACTCTGCCTCCTGGTGGCCATGTTTTTCAAGCAACAGTAACCAAATTTCGAACTCATCCAAGATATCATTTGTACAAATCTTGTGCCCAAGTTTCATGATAATCGGTCAATAAATGTGGCCTCTTGAGTGTTAAAAAGGTTTTACTATTGTCATATAAGGAAAAATGAACCCTGGCGGCCATGTTTTTTTAAACAACCGGGACCATTTTCAAACTTGTCCAAGATATCATCGGCACAAATCTTCTGAACAAATTTCAGGAAGATCGGACACTATATATATATATGTGGCCTCTAGATTGTTAACAAGTGTAAACAAGGCTTGCTGTTGACGTGGCATGCCGCACAATGCACGACAGACAAAAGGCAACCACAAAAGCTCTTAAAGAGCATATAAAACTCACATGGGCCAATTTACGAACACTTCCCAGTATATCTATTAACCGTAAACCATATCTACACTAAAAGTACTCAACCTATAAATATATTTGATTTGATTATAATGTATTAAGCAATTCAGAAAACTAGCATCTGAAAGTTTCTCTCACATGACTTACAAAAAATAGATATACAGTAAAAGGGTAGGAGTGTATATTTTCCAAGGATAACATGTTATAAATGGTCTTAACATAAATAATCTTCGCTGAATTAAGCTTAGAACACCAAGGAATATTAACTCTTTCAGTGCTGGAACCAAATTATGAAGGCCTTTGCAAACAGTTTGGATCCAGATGAGACGCCACAAAACGTGGCGTCTCATCTGGATCCAAACTGTTTGCTATTCCGATAGTATTCTTTGAAAAAAAAATCAAAGAAAATGCTTATTTTAGAAATTAAGCAGACAAAATTTTAGCAGACTACAAATTTCCCAGCATGAAAAGGGTTAAAACACGGCCTTACATCTTTTTGGTCAGATAATGGAACCATTTTGATCACGGCATTGGCCTCAATGTTGTATTCCTCCAGCCTGAAAGCATCGCGCAGGTACTGGCCATTGTATCTAAAAGCATACAGCATGTGATGTATACTTAGCACTGGATAAGTTTTACAGCATTTTTAAATAAACCGACATGTTAAATCAAATAAAAATGTATTTAATGTTGAAAGTGATTTCACAACAAAGCATTAAAGTACGTAACTGATATGATTGTTGATATTTATCTCTGATACATTTACACTAACATATGAGGCCCTTGAAGTCTTCATATTAATAGTGTATAAGAGGCCCTTGAAGTCTTTATATTAATAGTGTATAAGAGCAAGCCTTAACCCTTTACCACTTAGATACGTTTTCACACATTTGTGGTCCCTTACAAATTAAAATTGAATTATAGACCTTTCTTACTGGATTTAAGTTTCAAAGGCTTCAATTCCAACCCTAAGATATTGATGAGCAGCAAACAGCATAAAACCTGAACAGACTGCGAGTAACTCTTAAGCTGTTCTGGTTTTATGCTGTTTGCACATAGCTATTTTCACTTTTCTTCTGTGTGGGAAAAGTTTATGCAACAAGAGTAAACCTGATTTTTTTGTTACCACATTTCGACTTGCCACTCATTGTTGATGCCCATAAAATATATTTTGCAGTCACTACGGGTACCTTATTTACCTGGAAAAACTGGCAGACCCAAATCTTGCTCTCACAAATATTTATTAGCCAACTAATAACATTTTTAAATAACACCTTTCATTGATATACTTCTTAAATAATTTTAGTCTTACATTTAACAGCGACCATTTGATAGGTTAACAGCAAATATCAAACAATTATAAAAAGCAAAAAAACAGTAAACATTATGAAGAAAACACTGCCTGCATGTTACTGTTTAAATAACAGATTGTTGCCTTTTTACTTGATTGGTTATATTTCCATGTAGATTGGACACAGAAATAAATTATCCCAACTTTATTTTCGATAGCAGTTTTGAGTACATTGGGTGCTGATGAGAAAGCCCATGTACATAATTACCGCAATTACTCTAACTTTTCGGACACTTAAAGTTTTCGGACACCCTCTTTTTTTAGCAAAAACAATTTTGTGACTCTTAATT
Source organism: Dreissena polymorpha (assembly GCF_020536995.1). NCBI lineage: Eukaryota > Metazoa > Mollusca > Bivalvia > Myida > Dreissenidae > Dreissena > Dreissena polymorpha. The sequence continues at coordinate 57,238,125 of NC_068359.1, forward strand.
TTCTGACATACAGGTTTTTGTCCATAAATTATGTCTCTTAATTTTCGGACAGTATATTTTACAGCGCTATTCTATAGACTTCGGCCCTGTTTTCACATATCTTGTCGCACTTCGAGCATAGATTTTTACATTAAGGTCATAAAACCTGGCAGATGCATGCCTGAGTGCACTGACCATTACATTTGCACAATTTGGTAAATAACCATGTATACCCATAGAAAACTATTGATTTACCAAACAGCATTTGAAACAGAAGGAAGCAGATTATTATATGTTTTTACTTTTTGGTTCTATCATATCAGGCAAGAGTTAGCAAATCTTTAAATTGTATTCATTTCGAAGCAGAAAAACAAGAGAAAATCACGGTAAATTTATTGTATATTGATTCATTGTTTTTATTTCAATATAATTATAATTTTCGGACACCATAATTTGTGTGTCTAAATTTTGAGACACCTATTATTTTTGAATATTTTTCGTATCTAAATTTTTGGACATGAACAAAATTATTTATTTTAAAGTGTCTGTAAACTTAGAGTTATTAATTTATGGAACACAAGCTACATGAAGGCAGAACATAACTGATATCATTTGGAAAGACAAGCGATAAATAATAATTGGGTCTTGCTCTTGGAAAATTGGGCTTAATAAAAGTCTGTAAAGTGTTTTTCAAAATTAGCCTGTGCAGATTTCACAAGTTAACGAGGCGTGCCACTTTATGGTTTTAAGGTATTTTTCTTTAAAGGAAGTCTTTTCTTAGCAAACAAACAAGTTTAGATGGAAAGTGTTGTCCCTGATTAGCCTGTGCTTACTGCACATCCTTATCTGGGATGACACTTTACGTACATGCATAACTGTGCTTACTGCACATCCTAATCTGGGATGACACTTTACGTACATACATTACTGTGCTTACTGCACATCCTAATCTGGGATGACACTTTATGTACATGCATTACTGTGCTTACTGCACATCCTAATCTGGGATGACACTTTATGTACATGCATAACTGTGCTTACTGCACATCCTTATCTGGGATGACACTTTACGTACATGCATAACTGTGCTTACTGCACATCCTAATCTGGGATGACACTTTATGTACATGCATTACTGTGCTTACTGCACATCCTAATCTGGGATGACACTTTACGTACATGCATAACTGTGCTTACTGCACATCCTAATCTGGGATGACACTTTACGTACATGCATTACTGTGCTTACTGCACATCCTAATCTGGGATGACACTTTACGTACATGCATAACTGTGCTTACTGCACATCCTAATCTGGGATGACACTTTATGTACATGCATTACTGTGCTTACTGCACATCCTAATCTGGGATGACACTTTACATACATGCATTACTGTGCTTACTGCACATCCTAATCTGGGATGACACTTTACGTACATGCATTACTGTGCTTACTGCACATCCTTATCTGGGATGACACTTTATGTACAGGCATTACTGTGCTTACTGCACATCCTAATCTGGGATGACACTTTACGTAAATGTTTTACTGTGCTTACTGCACATCCTAATCTGGGATGACACTTTACGTACATGCATTACTGTGCTTACTGCACATCCTAATCTGGGATGACACTTTACGTACATGCATTACTGTGCTTACTGCACATCCTAATCTGGGATGACACTTTAGGTACATGCATTACTGTGCTTACTGCACATCCTAATCTGGGATGACACTTTACGTACATGCATAACTGTGCTTACTGCACATCCTAATCTGGGATGACACTTTATGTACATGCATTACTGTGCTTACTGCACATCCTAATCTGGGATGACACTTTAGGTACAAGCATTACTGTGCTTACTGCACATCCTTATCTGGGATGACACTTTACGTACATGCATTACTGTGCTTACTGCACATCCTTATCTGGGATGACACTTTACGTACATGCATTACTGTGCTTACTGCACATCCTAATCTGGGATGACACTTTAGGTACAAGCATTAAAGCCCGCTTTCCCACAGTGTGGCTCATTTATGTCTGGAACCCCTTTTTTTACTTAATACAACAAAATTACCTGAGACGAAATTGATACTGTTCCCGTCCAATCTCATAGAGAATGTGCAGCATCTGGGCTCGCACTCTAGCAACCCTGTCCCCTGGTTGTACCACAGTAACGAAGGACTTGTACTGAAATGTAAATGTGTTCAAGTTTAAACTGTAAACTTAGTTATGTCTAAGGAAAGGTCCAAGTAGTATACGTTCTTGTCTTTTAAAAATCATTTTTAATGGATTTAGCAGAACAAGTTAGGACCTGTACCGAAATGGAGATTTTTTTATTATGTGACAAAAAACACAAATTAATAAAAACAATGGAGGAAAATAAGCCTTTGAATTTAATCTAATAAATGTCACTTTTGCCATGAATTTGCTAGTACTTTTTAATGAACTATGTTAGTGTTATAAGTGGCCATAATAGCCAATGGATTCCAGGGCTTTTTTTCAAAATTGTGAAAAAAATGAGTCATTCACTTCTGGAAATTGTGAAAAAAACGAGTTGCAAACTTATACAAATTGTTGAATTCAGGTTAAGAATTAGTATATTTAAAGCATCATTAGTACTTGCATCATAATAAAATGTCTTTTAATAATGCGTTAAAATAATATTTTCATAGTTTGGACCCTTTTTCTTTAAACAAATAACCACTTACATCTAGATCAACAAAATTCCTGGTAAACTCTACCTCAAACCATAAGAAAGCCTAACCATTGTCAATATCTTGCTTTATATGTAAAATATTGAAACACATTTTAATTTTTAATTTAAAAATGGTCGTGTTCGACAGTTTTGAGCCAAAAAAGTTCAATTTTCACATTTAAAAATGGCGATTTTGTCAAGTATAATGTGGCGCTGTTTGATTTGTAAAATGTTCATGTCAAAATTGTGACATGGCCATCATATATGCAACTGCCATTCTCCAAGAAGGAAAAATTAAGCCCTGGCTACATAATTGGCAAAGATTCTATATATTTTGGTCTGTAAACATAAACCAGAATACATGCACAAGCTACTCTCTGGTTTAATTAATGCATCGATACAACTTTCCTTTTATATTATGTCATCAATAAATAAGCTGTTATTTTATTCATAAATGATAAATGTATAATACTTGAGTACCAAACCATAATGATTTATTTTAAATAGATAATAAATAATGTTACAAACGATAATGTTTCTAGCAAACTGCATACTGCGCTGTATTATTCTAATCTAGAAAGTAGGATTTTTAGACGTATACGTCCATTTCGACAAACGCTGGCATGGATAAAATAATGTTTCTTATTCATACTTAAATTTACTATATGCCAAATAAGTTGTGTGGCTTTAACTCTTTCAGTGCTGGAACCGAACTTTGAAGGTCTTTGCAAACAGTTTGGATCCAGATGAGACGCCACAGAACATGGCGTCTCATCAGGATCCAAACTGTTTGCTATTCTGATAGTATTCTTTGAAAAAAATCAAAGAAAATGCTAATTTTAGAAATTCAGCAGTCGACATTTTAGCAGACGACAAATTTCCCAGCATGCAAAGGGTAAATCACGCACACTGCAATAGAAATGATTACTAGTCTGAGTAACCTACATGCAGTTATCCTGACATCACACCGAAAAGAAAAGTACTCGATTGCAATAGGTTTTAGGCCAACTAAACTTAAGAATTTGTTTAAAGTATCAAATAAATTTCTGCATATATATGTAACTATTATAAGATTTGATTAAATAAACGTCAAATTGAAACAGGGCTAATCCCACTTAACATGCATATATCACATGACGGGTTATGTGCACACAGTTCTTATGCTAGATTTCATGCAACATTTTCTGAAAATCTGGAGAAAGTGAAAGTATTTTTTGGGGAAATACATAAAATAAAAGACAATTTTTGTTTACGCTAGTGCAGTCTTCTGCTCCACTTAGCAATTTATGTGGAAATTTAATGAAGAGGACCAATAAAATTCATAGAATATGGATATACATTTTGATCATTTTATTTTAAATAAGATTTTGAAATGCAATGATACCTTTTTTCCTCATTTTTGTTGTATTTGTATTTATTTTGAATCGTAGTTATGTTTGTGAAACAAAATACTCAGAGCGCATTGGTGTGACGTCATAACAAAAGAGTCTTAATGTAAATAAGGGACAAAATTGTCACAAAACCAGGTTTTCAATTTGAAAAAAAAGTCTAATAAAGGGAGACAACTAAAACTGAACTGATTGTTCATAGTTACCCCCCTTGTTTCAAAATAAATTATATTTAGTCGTGGCGACCTTGACCTTGGAGATATTGACGTAATTCTTTCTTGCGACACACCGTCCAATGATAATGAACATAAATGTGCCAAATGATTTTAAAATCTCACAATAAATGACAAAGCTATGGCCCAGACAAGCTCATTTATGGCCATTTTTGACCTTTGAACTCGAAGTGTGACCTTGACCTTGGAGATATTGACGTAATTCTTTCACTCAACACACCCTCTAATGATAATGAACAAATGTGCCAAATGATTTTAAAATCTCACAATGAACGACAAAGTTATGGCCCGGACAAGCTTGTTCCGCCCACCCGCCGACATTCACCAATCTAATCACCAGTTTTTTCCTCCGGAAAATCTGGTTAACAAAATCGTTGATATTAAGTCCCTTTCCATAAAAGGTCACTGTACGATACATAGATAATCATTGCAATAAAAATTGTATACATATGTTGTTTTTTCTGTAAATGAATAAGTTTATGATAACAGCTTTAGCCAGCTCTGAATTCCTTAGGTTGAAGAAAAATACATCAAATTTTGTTGACATAAGATCTAACAGCTTGTTAGATGTTTTGCTAAATTACTTGTTTATTGAAAACATTTAAATGGAGTTGTGGGTAATGTTCCTAAAGATGTTAAATCACAGTTATTTTATAGATGTATGACCATGAATCATTATGAAATTATTATTATTCTTTTGTCTTTAAAACTTGTTGTTTTTTCCAAAGGTTAATTGTTTCTAAATATCAAAATAATCAATTGTGTTGATATTGTCAAATCACCATCTTGAAAGTATGGTGTCTTCTTGAGCCATGGATTCTTATATGTCCCAATTTCAAGATTTGAATGCTACTGTATAAATAGCCTGAAAACTGACATTGTCAACAGAGGATGGAACATGGAAAATATTCATACATTAACGACTCACTATATGAACAATACATAAAAGAGGATAAATTTGATAGGAAAGTACCGTATCGATTTTATGATGAATTACAATATTCATCTGTTTTTGTTGCATTTTTTATCAGCAAAACAATGGTGACTGTGAAATAACATTTTTCCGTGAAAAACTGCATCATGTGCGAATGTTCTATCAAGGGATTACACAAAATTTCTCTACCCAAGACTCAAAAAGACCCCATGACTAGACAAGAACCTACCATATACATTAATGACCTGACATTATCTTGATACCTTGATGTCTAGGTGGTCTTTTTAGCGTGAGCTGTCATGACTTTTCTTGTGAACATTTTAGTTAATTGCCTCTTTTCTCAATATTAATTAAGCCTAAAAACTTATTTATGATTAATGATTTCCATTTAATAACTTGGTTTACATTTCTTTTAATTTTAGTACTCCAAGTTCAACAAAGATTTGTAATTGTTCAGATTTTGCAGATATTGTATTTTCACAATTCAGTAAAAAAGGGAGTATTAGATAGATTTATTAACTACCATACAATCCATAGATTTATTAACTACCATACAATACATAGATTTATTAACTACCATACAATACATAGATTTATTAACTACCATACAATACATAGATTTATTAGCTACCATACAATACATAGATTTATTAACTACCATACAATACATAGATTTATTAACTACCATACAATACATAGATTTATTAACTACCATACAAAACATAGATTTATTAACTACCATACAATACATAGATTTATTAACTACCATAAAATACATAGATTTATTAACTACCATACAATACATAGATTTATTAACTACCATACAATACATAGATTTATTAACTACCATACAATACATAGATTTATTAACTACCATACAATACATAGATTTATTAACTACCATACAATACATAGATTTATTAATTACCATACAATACATAGATTTATTAACTACCATACAATACATAGATTTATTAACTACCATACAATGCAATCAAGTAACCTTTTGCTTTAGCAAATTAAGTAAAACTTTTATCATATATAAAATATGAACAATTGTAATCAGATTAATAATTACTCTTGTGTGGGGTATTTTCGACGGTGTAAGGCTTCCATTGATTAATTCTCATTGCAATGCAAAATTAAACAAAAATTATTTTTGGTTATTCAAAATAATTATATAACCAACACAAATTTACAAAAACAACAACTGTTTACAAATTCAAGTTTGTTTACTTGTAAAGAAAACGAATATCACTCACTGCGCAAACCTGGAATGTTATGTGTTTTAAACAGACAAAATAACAACATTTTGATTAATTAAAAAAATATGTAAAGTTAAATGATGAGTTGGAATATTTTATGGTTAAGTTAAATGGATGAAAACTTATGATTGTGTACGAATATGAGTTTGTTTATTTCTTGATCTGGATAGTTACATCGAAGATACCAATTGTGGCTTGTCGACAGAAATGAGTACGCAATTTGACACTATTGACGTTGGAATACACTGGTTTTGAAAGTTACAATAGTTTGAGAATTCACAATATCACATATCGTTACTATAAATAGTAACAAAATGACTTCTCAAGCGGGCCGTTATTCGTATCTAGCGGGCCAATATAAATGATATCAGCCCGCCGAGCTGATTTTTCATATCAGAAGAGAATGCAATCGCGCGACTAGAGCTTCTGAACACAAGAAACCGTCGGAGGGGGGTGATGCTCCCCAAAGTTTTTTTTTGTCACAATATTGCACTATATATTCAGATTAAAGGAAACGTCTTGAGGGGCATAACTTTGGACAAAATAATACGATGGATGGTTTAGCAACTTAAAAATTTCAAAGGGCCATAACTCTCTAAATAAACCATCTAACCAGAACCCACAAATAACATGCACATCTCCTCAAGGTAGTTATACTTCCCATAAAGGTTCATTGTAGTCCAGTGAGTATTTGGGGAGAAATAGCCCGGACAAGAATTGCACTTTATGTACAGTTTATAGAAAATTTCAAAGGGCCATAACTCTGTGAAAAATCATCCGACCATAACCGGCTGATAATATGCACATCTCCTGTTGGTAGTGAAGCTTCCCATGAAGTTTCGTTGAATTCCCGTGATAAATTGCTGAGAAATAGCTCGGACAAGAATTGCACTATATGTACAATGGAAAATTTCAAAGGGCCATAACTCTGTGAAAAATCATCCGACCAGAACCGGCTGATAATATGCACATCTCCTGTTGGTAGTGAAGCTTCCCATAAAGTTTAATTGAATTCCCGTCATAAGTTGCTGAGAAATAGCCCGGACAAGAATTGCAATATATGTACAATGGAAAATTTCAAAGGGCCATAACTCTGGGAAAAATCATTCGAACAGAACCGGCTGATAATATGCACATCTCCTCTTGGTAGTGAAGCTTCCCATAAAGTTTCATTGAATTCCAGTCATTAGTTGCTGAGAAATAGCCCGGACAAGAATTGCACTATATGTCTGATTGGTGGAATGGATCTCATGACACTGGCGTATTCAAGTTTGGACCAGACAAGTGCTAGGTAGGCGTTTCTTCTGCAGTTAAGAGGGCAGTGTCTGAGGTTTCTTCTGAGGAATCCAAGAGTGGAGTTGGCTCGTTATGTAATATTGGTTATCTATGTTTTCCATTCCATGTCTTCTGATAGCTATACCAAGGAAGGGGTTAACTTGAACTCTTTTGAGGATTTCGATGTTGTAGAAGAAACTTGATTTGCAGGCTTTCCAGCAGGCCCTAACAAAAAACTAGGAGAAAACTAGGAGTGTTCTGAAACAAAAATAGGAAAAAACTAGAAGAGTTTATGAAAAAACTAGGTATAATATCATAACAAATCTTGATGTTCAAAACATATTTCCAATAGCAATCAATCCTTACAAGCCATTTGTCTTTGTATATCTTGTAGTTTTTTAAGGTCTCAGACCTTTACATCTTCTACTCATCTGTGACTTTTATGACCTCCATATCATCAATAGTTGGCAATGCCATGCATAGCTCGTGCATTGATCATTGTTTGTGAGCTCTCCTGGTAATGAACTTCTGGATGATAGCACTGAACCGCTCACACCACTGTATAATGTAGAGGAAGCTTAAATTTGTTTGAAAGTCACTTGATACTGCTTGGTAGAATTTCACCATATCAATTTTTTTAGTTGACTGTTTTCCTGGGTCATTATGGGAAAATGTTTCTTGTGTGTCTACACCAATTTCCAATTTATCAGTATGGACCAAGATCTTGCTGTCATGTACATCAATAGTTTATAGCTTGCTTCTATGTTTTTCCCCTACAACATCATACAGTAGAATTGCAATAACTCGAGCTGGCGATTTCTCGAAAACTGGCGATAACTCGAGCATTTAAGGAACTCCCTAGCATTTTCCTTTAATTTCTATATAAAAATACCTGCAATAACTCAAACATGCGATTTTCGATAACTGGAGGATGTGTGCCGGTCCCTGAAAGGCATTTCACACCTAATTAACTGGCAATTATTCGAGGACACTTTCTCGTCTGGTCGGTGCTTAAAATACTCGAGTTGTGAAAACAGCGCAATCAAGCAGACAAAAGGCGCTCGATTAGGTGTGAAGTTAGTCGCAGTTTGAGAAACACTGCAAATTGTCATCCTTTAAAATGCATATCAAAGCTACACAGTTTTAATGATAATTAAATAATTACCAGCAATCGATAATTATGATAAAATGTATGGTATAAAACAGAGCGTATCAGATAATTTTTCATGTGCATGTACGTACCTTGTGTTCTATTTTAAATATGCTACATGTACATTGAATATTGATTGAATATTTTTGATTATATGTGTTTTGTATGTATGTTGTTAAATTAAATGAATTTACGATCATCCTTATTGTTTAGTTTATTATACTGTAACCTTAAGCTATTTTTACAAAGCCTTTTCTTTCTCTAGCACCTTCTTACATGTAAATAAAGCGTTTGCGGTCAGAGTTAAGCATCATAAACCGAGACAGTGAAAACAAATAATACCATGGATTACTCGAAACCTGCGATTACTCGAGCATCGAGGTCAGTCCCGTGTTTCCTCGAGTTATCGCAGTTTTACTGTACTTGATGAATCTCAGCAAATATGACTTCAAGAGGTCAGACATGTCAGAATACAGGAGATGAATGAGTGGTGCCTGTTTCTGGAATTGTTTTAGAAATGGTTTAAACAGTGGCCCTACACTCACCAAAAACTGTATTTGTGCCTTGCATTCTTTTCCAGAGAGCAGCTGACAAATTCTTAGATACAGTACCTGGAATTCTTTTTCATCTGAACATACATATGATTTTCTTTACTTTTGTGGGGCAGATCTTACAAGAAGTACTTGCACAGTGCTTCGCAGTGCTTTCCAATAAATTAAAGAGCTGGTATAAGTGTCAGCCAACGGCATTTATCATGGTGGACAAACATTTCTTCATCCAGTCCCAGGTCTTCCAATGTCAACATACAGTCCTCTCGTTGGCTGATGTGGGACTTAAACCACTGACAGATATCAATGGCCAGCTGTTCTGCATCATCTCCATACCACTGACAGATATCAATGGCCAGCTGTTCTGCATCATCTCCATACCACTGACAGATATCAATGGCCAGCTGTTCTGCATCATCTCCATACCACTGACAGATATCAATGGCCAGCTGTTCTGCATCATCTCCATACCACTGACAGATATCAATGGCCAGCTGTTCTGCATCATCTCCATATGCATTTAGGCCTTTTCTAAATGCATTGTGCACTTTATGTAGTGTGCATGGCAGAAATGGAGTGAGTCCTGGTAACCCCAATGATTTCTTATGGTTATCAACATTTTTCTTCAGATGGTTTTTATTTACATTCGGCACATCACTTCACAAAGCTACAAGCTGCTCCATTGGCAGTTCATACTCTTTTCACCCAATGTCTCAATCAAGGCATTGCTGACCATTTCATTTTTTCTTTTTCTTTTTTTAATATAGTCTTTATTAACCTCCTCCATAGGTATGTGCAGGTTGATCTGCTGACCATTTCGCTTTTAGCATGTCTGACATAAGGCTTTCAGGAACATTGTACTAACTTTTCCCCTTCTGCTCATGCCAAAATCTAACAAGTTCATCACATTGCTTTTTGTCCTGTGCATTTCCTGTTTCATCAAATTGTATTGTAAATGGACTCTTTGATACTTGTATCTTTTTCACAATATCCCTTCTAAAATAAGGACCAAGACCATCTGATATTAATTATGACACCTTATATTTGCTCATTGTGAATTGTTCAGAAAATGTTCCAGGAAACATCGCCTTGAACAGGTCGCTAATTCCATCACATTATAAGTAGGAATATCCACATGATGCTATTTGCATTGCCCATATATAATGCATCTGCTTTTGCTATATGATCACTTACTGATAAAGGCTTTAGGAAGACAGTTTGCCCCTCCTTTTCAGTATCACCACCTCCTTGTTGACTGCCTCCTGGTACACATGATTTAAATAGCTGCGTCTGGCCTTTATCATTGCATACTTTCACCGACTGCTTATGCTTTGATCCATCTGCATGGCCCAGTAACTGAGACAGGCCAGAATTTTAACAGGATATGCTTTTACAACACAAAAAGCAATACACTGCAAAGCAGGTCCCAGAATCTGCCTTACACCATTTTGACAGGGGATTGTGATTTATATTGTCTATCTTTTCTAGCCAAGCAAATATATCAAGGAAAATAAACCATTAAAGGGGCCTTTTCACAGATTTTGGCATTTTTTAACTTATTCATTAAATGCTTTATATCAATAAATGTAAACATTGGATCGTAAAAGCTCCAGTAAAAAATCAAGAATGAAATTAAAAAAAGGAAAAGAACATTGCCCGGACCAGGTTTCGAACCAGTGACCCCTGGAGTCCTGCCAGAGTCCTGAAGTAAAAACGCTTTAGCCTACTGAGCTATTCCGCCGAGTACACATATTTGACGTATTTTATACCTTATATAAGCAATCTTCGTAGTTTCACAAAATTTAACGACAAAAACAGAACTCTCCAAATTATTCAATCGTTTCGCGTTGCAACGCTTAATAATTTTTAGGTTTTAAAGGGATCTTTTCACGCTTTGGTAAATTGACAAAATTGAAAAAAGTTGTTTCAGATTCGTAAGTTTTCGTTTTAGTTATGATATTTGTGAGGAAACAGTAATACTGAACATTAACCATGCTCTAATATAGCCATTATATGCATCTTTTGGCGATTTTAAAACCTAAAAATTATAAAGCGTTGCAACGCGAAACGATTGAATAATTTGGAGAGTTCTGTTTTTGTCGTTAAATTTTGTGAAACTACGAAGATTGCTTATATAAGGTATAAAATACGTCAAGAATGTGTACTCGGCGGAATAGCTCAGTAGGCTAAAGCGTTTTTACTTCAGGACTCTGGCAGGACTCCAAGGGTCACTGGTTCGAAACCTGCTCCGGGCAATGTTCTTTTCCTTTTTTTATTTTTTTTCTTGATTTTTTACTGGAGCTTTTACGATCCAATGTTTACATTTATCAATATAAAGCATTTAATGAATAAGTTAAAAAATGCCAAAATCTGTGAAAAGGCCCCTTTAAAATCGTCAAAAGATGCATATAATGGCTATATTAGACCATGGTAAATGTTCAGTATTACTGTTTCCTCACAAATATCATAACTAAAACGAACATTTGCGAATCTGAAACAACTTTTTTCAATTTTGTCAATTTACCAAAGCGTGAAAAGATCCCTTTAATGCATACCTACAGCAAACCCAAATATATTGAAAACACTTTGAAAACATGAATACATATCCAGTTGACTTTAAATTAACAAAACCAAAAAATTGTGTAGCCCAATACAGAATTTTAAGACTAGTCACTGGAAAAACTAGGAGAACTAGGAGCTTTTTGTAAAAACTAGGAAAAAGTAGGAGACTTAAAAAAATACTAGGAAAAACTTGTAAAAGTAGGAAAAACTAGGAGCACTGGAAAGACTGGATTTGTGTTTAGAACTAAAAAGGTAGCATGTCTTTGCATTGAATTCCATTCCCCAGTCGTTGGCCCATTTCTGAAGATTGTCTAGGTCCTTCTGGAGAATTTCATGGTCTTTAAATGATGTAATAGGTTTGCACAGAAGACAGTAATCTGCAAAAAGTTGTATCTGTGACTTCGCCCTCTCTGGAAGGTTGTTTATGTGGCACACTGACAGGAATAACAACAGTCCCAGCACTGTCCCTTGAGGAACTCCAGAGCCAACTGGTACTCGTTAAGACTTCTCCCCATCAACAACCACACACATTTCTCGGCGGGTGAGGCAGTTTGATATCCAGGAGAGATGGTTACCTCCGATTCCGTACTTCTCAAGCTTCAGTAGCAAATGTCTATGTGGGACCATGTTGAAGGCCTTGCTGAAGTCCAGAAAGATGGTATCGACTTGTTTATTTTGGTTGTAATAGTTAAGGAGTTTGTGAGTAGTTACTATAAGTTGGGTTTCGCAGGATTAATACACAGAGCGGAATCCTTATTCAGCAAGGCGAGGACTTTGTGTTTTTCAAGGTGGTTTAATATGTGGTGGCAGAAGATGTGCTAGAGAAGTTTGGAGGTGACACTGGTAAGGGAAACAGGATGGTAATTCTCCGCTGCGTGACGGTCTCCCTTCTTGCAGACTGGTGCCACGTTGGCATCCCTCCAATGTTTGGGCAGTTTTCCAGAGTTGATGGATTGCTGGAAGATAGCGATGATAGCTGGGGCTAGTTCCATTGTCTGGAGAACTCTGTTAAGAACTTCATTAGGACCACCAACTTTGTTTACATTCAGGTCCTTTAGCGTTTGAGGACCTTTATTTATCGTTTTTATTGTCAATATCAATTAACTCATGCCATCAGTTGAATGAACTGAGTGTTTGCAAATAAAGTAACATGTGACTTACGCCGAGCATGTGAAACACGTGTATTTACACCGAAAAAATGTGTGATCGTCGAAAATACCCTTACGTCAAAATCAACGTACGCGACGATAATGGTTCATGTAGAGGCTTCGGTTTGAAAAATGTGAGACCGCTAGCATTGAACTCAAATTTGACTAAACGATAGTGCTGCAACAATATACCGGTATATCGGTATATATCGCAATACGCAATCCGCATATTGTATTGCGATACGATTTTCATCATACCGGTACGAAAATTTTACAAAAATTCATTCACATTTCGTCCAGAAAAGCCATCCGAAATAACGATATAAAGGTAAACAAAGCAAAGCGGTGTAAATAAATTTTTACGTAAAAATAGCATTCTAAAAAGTGTATTTAACCGAGTAGCATTGTTACATGGGAGCATTCGTTGGATGCTTTTGTACAGATTATCGTTAAATTAATTGCGCACAACTGTAAATGTTTCGGAAACACGCTTCCAAATTTTAATGCTTACGCGACAATAAAAAAATAGCATCAAATAAAAAGTGCTTAATCCTTTGTCTCAATAAAAAGCGCGCGAAAATTATGCAAACATGTAGAACGTCGCATGGAAAGTATGGGTGTATTTTGTGTTGTATAAAAACGGGAAGATCACGTCAGGCGAATTACGCGTGTTGAGTGAAAACAAAAACGTCCCGGTTGGACGTTATTTCATCACATCTTTAAATAGTAACAAATGCCATAATGTTTTTGATACTTAAGAAAATTTGCAAATGTTTGTGTTCCTTGTTATTCTTGAGCACATTTATAGTAAATATTTACCAGAATTTGCTTTAAAACTGGAATATACGGGATTATCGGGTAATTGGCGAGTTATAATTCTGGTAAAGTTAGCAATATATTGCGATATATTGCAATACAGGTTTTTGAACTGACAATATATTGCAATACGGTTTTTGGCGTATTGTTGCAGCACTACTAAACGAAGAGTGCCACATTGAAAATGTTTACATATTTGCTGAAAAGGATGGTTTTCCTTCAAACTGCTACCAATTTTGTGCAGCAAAGTCTCATACCATCGACAAAATCAATCAAAATACAAAGCGATTTTAACACAAAAATAGACATTATTTTCAAAAATCTGAATGATGTTTATTCAACGTATTTCGGCGGAAAATTATATAACTAGTTAATAATATCGACATTGATGAGGGCAAGTTACGCTTAAATAGTAAAAACAAATTACATATCTAGAAATATCAAAACTCGAACACATGTCATTTCATGACGATGGGGGCAGCCGTTTTTAAATTAATAAAATTGAAAGAAACATGCTAAAAACTCACTCATCGCCTAATTGACTTTCCAAACGGTTGACGATGACAAATGCATTGGATTGTAATCTATCCGTTGATGTGTGCAAACTGCATGATCAGACCTCATAAACACTCAAAAAAAATAACTTTGTAAGAAGCATTTCACCAATGTTTACAATTGTTGTCGAATCACATGTGACATGTACTTGTATTATTGCGCACAAAATAGTACGCTTATAGACTGACAGAAAGATCGATACGAAACTCCGTTCAATTCATCACTATATACTATTTTATTGATAATATATAATTATAATTCGCTTCAACAACCTTAATGTAAAAATAATTCTTTTAAACGGAGTTTTTAATAACGAAAGTGAAAACAACGGAAGTCGGATGGATATTATGTGAAATGCACTTCGGCTCCAGAAAAACAATACAAATACAATGAAAAAAGACGTGTGGGGGAAAATTTTTAGCTGGAAAATATTTGAAATGGGGTAAGTGATTATATCTCTGTGTGATCATATCTGTTATTAAGCACGATCTCTTCCTGATTAATGTTAACAGTTGTTTTACTAGTCGCGTCCCAACTGTCAAAATAATGATGTGTTTTCTCAGGTATGTGTATACACATAACAGGTTTTCTTACTACTTCACGTGATTTCGACCGATTTGTTTTTTCTACGGAGCACAGCGAGTGCCACGCTTTCAAAATGGGTAGAAGGAATCGATATACAAATGTATAAAAAAATTTGATTTGCCAAAAGGAAAACATTATTCAAAACGGTACAAGGACAGTAGTTGTTCAGGAAGGAATTATTATCCACCATACCTGGATTTTTAAAAAGTAGTTCAGTTTAGTTATTTTTAGAACTTTGTTTAGGAAAATTATCCAAAATATGCAGTTGAATAATAACTAATTTGTTGTTTTCTGACAATAATTTTCTGTGAAACGTTGCTCACTTGACCTTGTATATGTATATAGCTTTGTATTTATTCAACTTACGGTAGTGCATATCCTTCCTAACTTTAGATTGAGATTTTGTAAGTTAGTGTAAAAATGTATTGGTTTTAAACAAAAAATATGAATAAAGCAAAAAAATATTGAATGTAAAAAATGTGTTTGTTATTCTATCCGTCTTTACCTTTAAAATGATATATAGTTTGACCATATTGTACCACATTGAATGAAGAAAAACCAAATCGAAGAAGTTTTATCGTGTAAGTACCTGTTATCGAACAGCACCTATTATCGGACGTTTTGATTTGGTTCTGTATGCACATGCACAAAAGTGTGCATGACGTCACATTGATAAACAAATGGTCGCACATGAAGTCCATGACCTACTTGCCTACTAAGCTTGAAACAAATGCGCCGAAAACAGGTTAAAGGAAAGCATTTATTGTTATATACACCGTTTTGTGTGTTTTTTGCTATTACTTTTTGAATGCATTTATCAAAACATGCATTTACACACCAAAAAGCATATTTCCGTTTGCAATTTTGATTGCAGCAGACGCAGATTTTTTCGCCGAGTCCGGGTCACGTGATAGTTATGTGACTTTGTATATACTGGAGTAGTATTTATGAAGTGTCAGGTAATAGGTCATGTTTACATCGGCCGCCATTTTGTTTTGTCTGCTAGAGGTGACAATAATCAGGGAATCATTGTTATGAATTCTTGAAGGTAGTTTGCTGGAAAACTTTACAGATAAATCATTCAATGATTGAACTGTTAGTCATTTGTTAAAACAAAATGTTTTTGTCATTTTAAGTGTTTCAATTTTAAGGTAATTTAACGTAATTTCTTAGGTGTTCGATAACTGGTTCGTCCACCATAATGAATTTTATCCCTCCCATGAACCTTAAATACCCATGAAAAACTTTGGGAATTAGGCAATTTGCCAAAAGTTAAATAACAAAACTACAATACATTCATGTCGCCTTGATCAAAAGTAATGGATAATGGCAGCTTAAAAACTATACCGGGAAAGCTTTGCTTTCGACGTAAATAATCATGTTTGATGATGTTTGGCAAATAACTTGTCTCGTAACAATGGACGCCAAATTACGTCATTTCCTTTATCATGGTACGGTGAAATCTCTTTACCGGTTACATTACAGTATAATAATATGATGATTCCTCACTCTGGATCAGCAGACGATTTATTGCATCATCATCATCATTCAAATTGTACATGAAATTCATATTTGCTACATACATTAATAAAGATTAATTGAGCTCGCCTTGAGGCTTTTCCTTATTTCACATTAAAATTAAGAAATAAACGTCATTTTGTTTCAATATACATGTACAAAGGTTAGACCATTAATTTTTACATCTTGACCGTTAGCCTGTAAAATGCTTCGGGGTTTGCTGGTGAGCAATGTATATACGGAACAAGCCAAATGTACACCACTGCTTTGATGAACGTCAAAAGTCACAGTTACAATTTTATAACAGTTATTGTGCTTACTTATTTTAATTTCTTTTTTCGTTTATATTCAAGAAGTTATATAGTCGGATTTTATCTATTTGTCCTGTAAGGTAGGTGACAGGGGAATTTAATTTCTTAAAAGAAAATATGAAGTTAAAAAAGTTTGCTTTGGTAAAACGGTGATTTTTTTGGATGTTTCGTTTCTTAGTTTAAGCGCAGAATTATGTTCCAGATAAGCATGTGCGGACTGCAGAGGCTAATATGTGACGAAACTTTCAGCACACGCATTAAGCCCGGTTTTCCCAGAGCACGACTAAAACACATTAGCTCATTTCAAAAGTGTAAAATACTATCTTAAATTTAAAAAAATATTGTTAGTACACTTTAAAAATCCTTATATTAAGTGTTTGTTTTTTAAAGAATATTTGTAATACATAAGAGTTTACATACTGTAGAAATTAAACATTTGTTTTCGAAGCTATGACAATGATTTTTTAAATTGTTTTATCATACTGTTAATACGTCCCCGTAAATTATAATACAATTGATGAACTTGAAACACGTAACAAATGCAACGTCGTTATTCATTTGACAAAATTAA
>NC_068359.1:57260673-57278173 GCF_020536995.1 Dreissena polymorpha
TTGGCATTGTAACCTTTCTTTCAATTGAGAAGACTGCATTAACTATGAGTTGTACAAAACAATATTGTAACTTTAATTATGCATATTAATTGCAGTACAGTTTTAAATAAGTCTTTGCATAACATGCGTTTATCTCAATCTATGGTATAACATTTTAAAGGGGCCTTTTCACAGATTTTGGCATTTTTTTAACTTATTCATTAAATGCTTTATATTGATAAATGTAAACATTGGATCGTAAAAGCTCCAGTAAAAAAGCAAGAAAAAAAATTAAAAAAGGAAAAGAACATTGCCCGGAGCAGGTTTCGAACCAGTGACCCCTGGAGTCCTGCCAGAGTCCTGAAGTAAAAACGCTCCAGCCTACTGAGCTATTCCGCCGAGTACACATTCGTGACGTATTTTATACCTTATATAAGCAATCTTTGTAGTTTCACAAAATTTAACGACAAAAACAGAACTCTCCAAATTATTCAATCGTTTCGCGTTGCAACGCTTTATAATTTTTAGGTTTTAAAATCATCAAAAGATGCATATAATGGCTATATTAGAGCATGGTTAATGTTCAGTATTACTGTTTCCTCACAAATATCATAACTAAAACGAAAACTTACGAATCTGAAACAACTTTTTTCAATTTTGTC
The DNA here is from genome assembly GCF_020536995.1 of Dreissena polymorpha. Classification (NCBI taxonomy): domain Eukaryota; kingdom Metazoa; phylum Mollusca; class Bivalvia; order Myida; family Dreissenidae; genus Dreissena; species Dreissena polymorpha. Next base: position 57,261,315 of record NC_068359.1, read on the forward strand.
AATTTACCAAAGCGTGAAAAGATCCCTTTAAAACCCATTTTGCTAGTAGTAAATAACAGTGAATACCAACTCAATATATAAGATAACGATGCCGTATTAAAATCTAAAAATACATCAATCAAGAGTTAACGATTGTTTTTTTTAGATCAACATAGTCATTTATTTAGATTAATAAATTTGAATATTACATCGCAACACATTTTCATCACAATCAAGGACGCCATAATACCTATGTAATCATCCAGAACACGAATCGACGTATACATGTAATACATTGCATACGTTAAGAGACGTTTGGTGTTTGTTTTTACCGATTGTATTTGTCATATTTAACCATTTCAGTGCTGGAACCGAATTTTGAAGGTCTTTGCAAACAGTTTGGACCCAGATGAGACGCCACAGAACGTGGCGTCTCATCAGGATCCAAACTGTTTGCTATTCTGATAGTATTATTGAAAAAAAAATCGAAGAAAATGCTTATTTTTAGAAATTCAGCAGACGACATTTTATCAGACGACAAATTTCCTAGCATGCAAATGGTTAAACAGTAACATTGCTAACATAACGCAACCTTGATGTTTTAGCGAACTGACTCGTAGGATCCACACCAAATACGTAGTTTCTACGAATCGATATCTGAATATTTATGTAGATCTAATTAACATAAGCCTAGCGGACTCTCCCATCCTTCTAAATTGGATCAATTTAGTTCCCATATTAGGGATGTCTAGTATATTTATTTCTATATTAAGAATATTTCTTACAGAAATTCCATCATGCGGCGTCTCATCTGGTTCTACGCTGTTTGCCAAGGCCCTTTTTCTAGACGCTAGGCATAAATGGGTTAATCTGTTTTGCATACACCAACAGTCTGAAACAAAATGGAATAAGACATGCAACCGTTTATGGACTTTGACTGTTGACATTATCACATTACATATATTACTAGTTTAAAGTCTTATATTCACCGCATTTACTCTTAGATTAATACAAAGACCAATATATGTACTCATGATGCTTTGTTTTCTGATACACAAGTAATTGGTCAGTCATTATTACATTATATTGTTTATACTTTCAGAAATACGACGATTTTCACCCATAGTGTATACTGACCCGTGCAACGGAACAATCCACGATTCACGTCGGACCACATTGTTCAAGGCGTTTGCCAACGTTTCGCAATACATGCAAGGTACTTTTGATACTTAAATCTCTTTACACGATGCTTGTCTATGTGCAATTTATTATGAACGAGATGTTATAATGTTAAGTAAATGAGAATGTTAGCAGTTAACCCTTACCAATTCGTAAGTAGTTAAAATATTAAATCAAAATCATTATAAATCACATATGAAACCTTTTGTGTACTGAAATTATTTCAGCGAAGAAGAACATGTTCACAATACATCTGGTACCTCTTGCTCTCAAATAAATAGTTTACTCGTAACACGACTATGCAAATCTTTGAGAGAGAATGGCGGGAGTGGATTTATAATGAACAAAACATGTAAAACAACCTAAATGCACAGGAGTTAATTTAAAAAATGATCATATTATCGCATCGTTTGGTTGTTAATTTAGGTTTGTGGGACGGTAAATCCGACGTTTACAGCCTTGCAAATGATGCAGAACCAGTAGTCGTAACCGCTTCATCGTCTCACCATTTTCCTGAGACAATCGGGTTGTTTGCAAATTTGAACCTTGTTTTGAGGAAAATGAAACCAAATATGAAAGTGATCTTTTATGATTTGGGTCTTAAAAGTATTGAACAAAAAAGGTAAGGCTTTAATTGGCGCTGGGATTTCTTTTTCTTTCTTTTAGATACGTTTCGTATCTAAACCATCATCACAATTAATGCAACAAGGTGAAACATTGTAATTATTTTACCGATCGGAAGAACCCGTATACAGCCAAATAAAGACATTTATTGTTGCTGTAATGTTTTTTAGACTTCAATTTGGAAAATGATAGCAAACAACACAAAAACCTTGATTATTCAAGGCAACCATTTTATATATGACCTTGCTTATTGACCTTAACCAAATCCATCTAAATATGAAATACAAATGCAACTGTGATTCAATATATCAATGCTTTCAGTTTCATCACAATAACTCTGTTTATTCTTCAAATATTAAGGCCAAACCATATCAATAACAGTCATCTTAATTGCATCCAGCCAATACGAAAGTCCGGATATACGTACGTGTTGTTATTATCCCCACGCTTTTCGGAGAAAAAGTGGGGATTATGTGGTTATCTCCGCCGTCCGTCCGTCCATCCTGGCCACTATCTCCTCCTACACTATTAGCACTAGAACCTTGAAACTTACACACATGGTAGCTATGAGCGTATGTGCGACGGTGCACTATTTGGAATTTTGATCTAACCCCTGGGTCTAAAGTTATGGGGGATGGGGTGGGGCCGGGTCAGAGATTTTCCTGCGACCGCGATTCGAAAAAGGCTCATAACTACTGTGTCCCTTCAGATATTGCTTTTATATTTGGTATGCATGTGTATCTAGACAACAACTTTCCATGCGCAAAAATTGTTGACCCCTGTGACCTTGACCTTGAGGTCAGCGTTCAGGTTTCGAAATCTGCGACCGCGATTCGAAAAAGGCTCATACCTACTGTGTCCCTTCAGATATTTCTTTCATGTTTGGTATGCATGTGTATCTGGACAGCACCTTTCCATGCACATACAATTTTTGACCCCCGTTACCGTGACCTTGAACTTAAGATCAGCGTTCAGGTTTCGAAATCTGCGACCGCGATTTGAAAAAGGCTCATACCTACTGTGTCCCTTCAGATATTGCTTTCATATTTGGTACATATGTGTATCTGAACTACACTTTTCCATGCGTATGAAATTTTCGAACTTGGGGTCCGCGTTCAGGTTTCGAAATCTGCGACCGCGATTCAAATAAAGCTCATAATGTCTGTGTCCCTTCAGATATTGCTTTCTTATTTGGTACCCATGTGTATCTGAACAAGACCTTTCCATGCGCATAAAATGTTTTACCCATGTGACCTTGACCTTGAACTTAGTGTCCGCGTTTAGATTTTGAAATCTATTATCTGGTTATCTCCGCCATCTGTCCGTCTGTCTGTCCGTCCGTCCTTGCCACTTTCTTCTCCTACACTATTAGCACTAGAACCTTGAAACTTACACACTTGGTAGCTATGAGCATATTTGCCACAGTGCACTATTTGGAATTTTGATCTAACCCCTGGGTCAAAAGTTATGGGGGTTGGGGTGGGGCGGGGTCAGAGATTTTCACTCATTTTTTAGGTTATTTTACATTAACTTCTTCATTTCTACACCGATTTACTTCAAATTGATACTGAAAATCTCTTATGACAATACTGTCAATCTCAACTATGCATGGCTCCATTACCAACCCTGGGGCGTTCCTGGGTCAAACATGCGGCGTGGGGATACGCGTCGGCCTCTGCTGCGCCATTTCTAGTTATTTTTAAGACTAACTAAATTGAAATGTCTTTCTTATGTTCATTAAGGATCTAAAGTCAAACGTGCTCCTCGGTGATCAAATAGGCAAGGATGCAACAAGTGTTTTTATAACGTTAGAAATCGATTTCTTCTATTTCATTTAAAGGCGTTTTGTAACTGCGAATATAGACAATTTCCATTCACCAAGTTTCCAGCGCACGTGAGCATATTGAATGGCTATACCTTCAAGCCATAAGCAATTATGGTAAGTCTAAATGATTAAAATTATTCTTTATTGTCTATTTCATGTTGTGCGATCTTAGTTCCTGTGATTTATTTTTCATGTATAACTGATATACATATTCTGCACGAGTTGTTGCTTTTTATTCTATACAAATGCAAGAAACGTGTTTAAACATATGCTAACTGAGTTAAACTCAACTTAGTCGTGTTTTGTTGTAGATGGTGTTAAACGAGTACCCATTCGCCATTTGGATAGACACGTCCATAGGATTCAAACAAGTTAACATATCGCAACTTTTTGAAGATGCTCGACAAATGGATATCATCGGCGTGGATGGAAAAACCGCCATCTCTCGAAGAACTCTGCCGCGAACATTTTACCACTTTGATGAACAGCCGTGTACATTTATAAACTTAACTGAAATCCAGAGTGGCTTTATAATAGCTCGGGCAACACCGTTTGTGGTAGAAAATATACTAAAGCCATGGGTCGCGTGCGCTCTTCTGCTAGACTGTATGGTCCCGAGGGATGGGTATCTCCCGTACCGGAACTGTGATGAAAAGGGCGAGGTGCATGAGGTGTACGGCGAATGTCATAAATTCGATGAGTCCGTTTGGGGGATTCTTTTGCACCGCGCATATGGCGACGATATATCGAAACACATGCTAACGTATGGGGGCCGATACATCTATCCTATTGGATTATAAGAACCGGAGAATTATTCTTACTATATTAATGGTTTGAAAATAGTTAAGAATAAGGGTAATTACAAAATAACCTTTATAAATGAAACATAATTAACAAGGATACATGCAGCTTACTCCGCCATCTTGTGTTGTGAAACATGAGGATGTTATTGCCTTGTGTAATCTTGCGCCTTAACGCTAACTGCTTAGGCTGTATTTGAAAGTGGATCTGTATTATAAACCTTCAATGAATTAAAAAAGTTAACAATAAAAACAAAACACTTAAATTTGTAATTAAGCGCTAAAATATATAGTGCAATTGACTCATCCATTTGTTTTCAACATAACATGAATACATGTTTGCATTTTATTGAGCTTAAAATGCTGTTTTTATTTTATACCATCTTTGCTATTCCTTTTGCCTTTATTCATTTACTTTTACATGACCGTCAAAACTGTGACCACCGACTATTGTCGTTATCCGGAATTTAGCCTGGGACGCCCAAGTGAGAAGCGCAATAACCACAAAACGCTGTTTTAATCGGGCAGCCCGTTATCAATAAATTGTGCGATATGATACTATGTCGCTAAAATATTTTTAATGTAAAGTTGCATTGGGTTATACAGCTGGTGTGATAAAACATAATAACATCTATTTTATGGTAAACGACATAAATATGTATGCACTCGCTTTAACTTTTAAATATATACATAATCTTCGTGTATAGTCCTTATCTAGGATTGTATATAATTCTGTTGAATGACCTCTTCAGACTATCGCAGTGCCTATCTCTATTGCGTGTCGTATATTCGACTATATTTATTTTTTATATTAAATACATTTTTTAATCACATACTGAACTCAAAGTTATTTCCTCGTTCTTGGGCCTAGGGCATGATTATCCCAATTCATAACAAAGGTGACCAATCCGACCCAAATACATGTAATAATAGGGGGATTACATTAACAAGCTGTTTTTCTAAATTGTTCACAATAGTATTGAACGAGCAACTAAAATTATGGGCAGATGAACACTCGGTTTTAACGGATGCTCAATTTGGATTTAAAAACAATTATGGCTGTATAGACCCAGTGTTTATTTGACACTCGTTGATACAGAGACAAATAAGTAATAAGAACACATTATTTTGCTGTTTTGTGGATTATCGTTAAGCATATGACTGCATAGAGGAAAAGACTGTGGTACAAACTTATACATTAAGGAATCGACGCAAAATTACTATCCGTGCTGCGTTCTATGTATAGTGAAGTTAAACTTTGCGTAAAACAGTTAGGAAAATTGTCAATATTTTTTTTTATAGCAACATCGGACTATTCCAGGGGGAGATCACCTCTCCGATCTGCTTTTCTCTCTTTCTAAATGATATTGAGATGCACTTACAAGAAAATATAGATGCAGGTATAAATATTGATCAAATCGCTATTTTTTTTTACTATTCGCTGACGATTCAGTGCTCGTATCTGAATCTAAATATGGACTGCAAAATAATTTCAATAGTCTTTATTCATGTTGTCAAAAATGGTATTTAACAGTAAATATCGAAAAAACTAAAGTAATGATCTTTCGAAAAGGGGGGAGGGTAGGTGCTAACGATAAATGGTTTTATAATAATCAAGACGTAGAAATCGTTAACTCCTTCAACTACTTAGGGGTTGTGTTTACCAGCGGCGGGTCATTCGCTCTAGCAATGAAAAGACTTGCGGGGAAAGGATTGCGATTTTTACATGCGCTTATGTCTTTAATTAAGAATAACAAAGTACCAATAAATATCATGTTTAACCTATTTGACGCTTATGTCCTATCAGTATTAAATTACTGTTCGGAAGTTTGGGGTTAAGATCAAGGTGAAACGTTAGAAAGAGTACACAAAAAGTTTTGCAAATGGGTCCTTAATGTAAAGCCCTCTACAGATACTCTTGCATTGTATAGCGAATTGGGTAGATTTCCATTGTATATCGAAAGATGCATTAGAATGGTTAAATATTTTTTTAAAGATACACACGGTAAAGCAAGAAAATTGTATTTTAAATACCGTTTTAAACGAACAATTAAATAATATAAATGTTAACAATTCTCGTTCAAACTGGGTATCTCAAGTGCGTATGATACTTCAATCCTAGGTTTTACATGAAATATGGATATAGCCGAACTCTGTTAGAATAGAAACATTCATCCAAAAGCTAAGAGCCCGACTTCGCGATATCTATATTAACGATTGGCGATCAGGACTGGAAGACTCAACGTCTCTAGATGTATATAGAGAAATAAAACTTAATTTTGAAAGCTCAGCATATATAAGCCAGTTGGAAAATCCAAAATACAGAAATGTATTGGCCAAATTATACTTATCATCCCACAAATTAAATATTGAAATCGGTCGTCATAATAATGTACATAGACAAGATAGAAAATGCAACCTCTGCAGCCTTAATGATATAGAAGACGCGTTTCATTTTGTCCTAAAGTGCCGCATATATATCCATATTCGGAAAGAATATATTTCAAAATATTTCTATACACACACGAGTATGCTTAAATATGTTCTACTTATGCAAAGCGAAAATAAAACTACTTTTAAAAAGTTAGCAACATACTGCCAAACAGCTTTCCAACTAAGAGAAACGTTAATGTTTACAGTTTAAAATTATCAAATCGGTGACTTACACAGCACTCAAAGCTTTCATACACTCAAGTCTTGTTGAATATTCATGTGTATGTATGTTTTTTGCTGTTTGTCTTTTTATTTGCTTTTCAAATATTTCATGTATTGTATAATTGTTACGAAAGTAATTTTGACGCATGCATACCCCTATATCATGTTTGTGTATGTTTTGTGCTGTTTGTATTTTTCTTTGTTTATCAAATATTTAATGTATTGTGTAACTGTTACGAAAGTAAATGTGTCGCATACATACCCCTGGACTATCTAATTTTTTTTTATCGCATAGATGGCCGACGCTGGGGTATGTTACAATTTAAATTGACTAGTGTATATAGATGGAGATTTTACTATTAGAACTTATAGATTGCCCTCTAAATGATCAGAGGCTTGCCCTCTAAATGATCAGAGGCGTATCCAGAAATTTTTCAGAGGGGGGGGGGCTGAACTGGGGAGGGTGGGGGCGGGGAGTCCCCTTCTGTCGTCGAATTTTTTTAAATAGCACCTTGAAATGACGCAATTTCCTGCTATCTGATCAGCATTTTGCATGATAAAAGTGCATGAAAACAAACAAGAACTTTAGTTCAGACATCAAGTGTAACAGACATACAGGGGTAAATCAAATGTCTCTCACACCACTTATTTGGCGGGAGACATAATCTTTATCCAGAAATTTTCAACAGTGTTAGATGGGAGGACCTCCTATTTAACCTTGTTGGATATCCTACTAAGTCACCCTCTTGGATGGGTAGATATTTATCAAACTTGGTTGTAATTATATCATGTATATCTTGTTGAGTCTTGTGGTTCAAAAACTGTCAAATAAGGCGAAGTCATTGATAAACCTTTTTTACAAATTATAAAAATAACATTTTAACAACACTTTTTATTTCAAGTTCTATCAATGCGGATGGTCGCATGATGATAGAGCGGTAGACTTTTGCTCCATGGCTCCAGCGGTCAGTGGTTCGAGCCTCATTGAGGTTTATTTTTTTTAAAGTCTTTAATTGTATTCTTGTTTTTACTGGAGATTTTTAGACCCAATGTTAACATTTATCAATATAAAGCATTTAATGACAAACTTCAACACATGCCAAAATCTGTGAAAAGGCCCCTTTAAATTCATCAAAGAAACTTACCGAAAAATTGATGAGCCATTTGTAAACATTTACCTATAGCTAAATGTATCAATGAATTTCATTAGCTGAATGTATCTCCTTCAGCCAATCAAATAGCGCAGCTTATCACTTACAGTCAGTGAAGCGTGCAGTTTAACTGGCGAATGTTAGATCGGCTGTACACATGCCTGGGGGCTGATCACACAAATCGACAGCTGTTTATGGCTTAATTAGGGGCATATGACAGGAAATACACAAGTGGATTGAAACTATAAGGGGCTCATTAAAAAAAATCGTATCTTGCCAGCCAGCTGAGGGGGGGGGGGGGGGGGGGGGGGGGCTGGCACATAAATACGCCTCTGATGATACGATTTTAATATTCACTAAGGAACCATATCCCTATAGACCTACTATAGTTTCGATTTTCGTATAGGTGGTCAACAAATGGGAAAGTACAAATATTAACAACAATACAATACTTAACTACAAGTAAGTGTAACACATTTTGAGGTATTATTTTCATTTCAAGCAGCTTTAAAGTTATCAGCATTCCTATCCCATATTTATAAATTTCATTTGCCTAAGAATGAAAATAACATTCAAATATAAAGTTGGATGTATGCGGCTATATATGCCCATCATATTACTTCATATTAATGTATTTTTTATATGTTAAAAAGACTCAGAGGTTTGAATGCATAAAAAAATGAGTAATATCTTCCATATGAAGTTTGAAATAGAAATTCTATTCACTAGTGCAACTTGTTTCAGAATAATATAATGAGTGCTGCAATTATTAAACTACGTTTGAAATTATGTTATAACATTCTCATGAAAACACGATAACATGTTTACTCCATATATTGTAAATTGATTATATTTTGTTGTATTTACTTCATGCTGTTATTGTATACGTTTGTAAATGACGATGAGCTTGACATGCTTAAGTCTGAATAAACGATTCTGTTCTGTTCTGTTTATATTTAGGTGCGATACAACAATTCACCATTCAACACGGATAAAGAATTTCATAATCAACGACCTTACAATATTGAGTTGTGTATTTGAACGTGAGTCCAGATAATGGACCGATCTTCCTACATAATAACAATATTTAACGTCATGCATTTCTGTGTATTTAGTTTAAACTGAGGCATTTAATTATATTGCATCGAAAGTATCACCATTTTGAGATACTCGCCGCGAATGTGTTTTTGCTGGATAGAACCAGTATAAGGATGGGTTAATTTTTAAATAGAATTAACAAGTCAAGAAAATGGCCTGTTTAAATATTGGTTTTATATCACTTAAAAAGTATTATTTTAAAATCGAGTATACGTAAATTAAGCAACTCTGGCGCGTAATTTATTTTATCTGTGTTATTATTACTATCATGTTATAGAATGTTTTCGATAAAACATGTTACAACAGTTTTACGCAATATTGTTATCGTGAATCGAAATGCGACACTGTGGCAAAAATACACAATTCAAATACTTCTGGTCGTTTTAAGAATGGCTCAAAGATTCATCATAATAATTTGATAAAGTTTAAGTGGCATGACGGTTATGAGTCCCGTCCGTTAAGATTTCGTATAATGTATCATTTTACAATGGGTGAACAATGTTTAAAAGTGTGATTTGTATCACTATAACATACTATCGCCAACCCGCCCCTGATACTGTCGAACGCGAAAATTACATTTGAAATTATCCTATGCCGTCAAAATGACCTGTCTTGTCTTGTTTAATGGAATCGTATTCGTATTTTCTTTATCTCCAAGTGATAGTTACGGTCGAGTGAGTGGGTGTATGTGATAGTTACGGTCGAGTGACTGTGAGTGTAAGTGATAGTTACGGTCGAGTGAGTGGGTGAATGTGATAGTTACGGTCGAGTGAGTGGGTGTAAGTGATAGTTACGGTCGAGTGAGTGAGTGTATGTGATAGTTACGGTCGAGTGAGTGAGTGTAAGTGATAGTTACGGTCGAGTGACTGTGAGTGTTAGTGATAGTTACGGTCGAGTGAGTGGGTGTATGTGATAGTTACGGTCGAGTGAGTGTTGTGATAGTTACGGTCGAGTGAGTGAGTGTAAGTGATAGTTACGGTCGATTGAGTGAGTGTATGTGATAGTTACGGTCGAGTGAGTGAGTGTAAGTGATAGTTACGGTCGAGTGAGTGAGTGTAAGTGATAGTTACGGTCATGTGACTGTGAGTGTTAGTGATAGTTACGGTCGAGTGAGTGGGTGTATGCGATAGTTACGGTCGAGTGAGTGTTGTAAGTGATAGTAACGGTTGAGTGAGTGAGTGTTTGTGATAGTTACGGTCGAGTGAGTGAGTGTATGTGATAGTTACGATCGAGTGAGTGAGTGTAAGTGATTGTTACGGTCGAGTGAGTGAGTGTAAGTGATAGTTACGGTGGAGTGACTGTGAGTGTAAGTGATAGTTACGGTCGAGTGACTGTGAGTGTATGTGATAGTTACGGTCGAGTGAGTGGGTGTATGTGATAGTTACGGTCGAGTGAGTGGGTGTATGTGATAGTTACGGTCGAGTGAGTGGGTGTTAGTGATAGTAACGGTCGAGTGAGTGAGTGTAAGTGATTGTTACGGTCGAGTGAGTGGGTGTATGTGATAGTTACGGTCGAGTGAGTGGGTGTAAGTGATTGTTACGGTCGATTGAGTGGGTGTAAGTGATAGTTACGGTCGAGTGAGTGGGTTATGTGATAGTTACGGTCGAGTGAGTGGGTGTATGTGATAGTTACGGTCGAGTGAGTGGGTGTATGTGATAGTGACGGTCGAGAGAGTGGGTGTAAGTGATAGTTACGGTCGAGTGAGTGGGTGTATGTGATAGTTACGGTCGAGTGAGTGTTGTAAGTGATAGTTACGGTCGAGTGAGTGAGTGTAAGTCACAAGTCCTCTCTGCGTCTTCGCGACTGCCCTATGTGTCATTATGTACACACCGGTCTTACTGACCTGTGAACTAACGCGAAAGAATTGTGGGTAGCACTTCTTTTACGAGTAAAACGTGAAAGCGAAAGTAGGTTAGGTAATCGTGCTTCTGATAATCACTATCAGTCTTAAAAGGGATTCAAAATCACATCTAAACATAATTAAATAACATTTTTTAAAACAACATTCCGTTTTAAACACACATTAAAAACGATTTTTCTTTCAGTATTAACATTTTCATTCCTACGCAGAACTACTTTTGCGGAAGCATAATTCCCTAAACCAGGGGAATGTGATGAGTCTTAGTATAGAGGTTAAATAACGTATTGACGTCACCATCTATGTATAGAATGCCCTATGTGCGGACCTGTGTGACAGTGTAGTAAGGCTTGAGTATAATAAATAACTTCGTTGCCCATACACGTTCACACATGCATGTATAGCCAAAGAAAACTAGTTATGTATCAATGTTTAATCGCAATTCACAAATACTAGAGTATACCTAAGCATAACAACATAACAATTGGCGACCATGGCGCTAAGTAACGAACATAATTATTTGCTTCTCGTTTATTTATGAATGCATTTCATGAAAGTTTACAAACAGATTCGTCTTTTTTTTTAATATCAATATTCAGCAAAAAGCTGAAAAGAACCGATATGTTGTCGTTAGAGCCCATTCACACGTGGCATATGATTTTTTTAAGAAACCCACAATTGTTGCTGTGCAGTTTATAGCCGCTCACGTGGTTTATCGTGACGCAGTGCTGTAGTGCGTTCAGTTACAGCGAACGTTCGCCAATGATCGTTCGTTTCCGATTCGGTCTTATTGAACGATAAGTTCGGCGCGAACATTTCAAGATGGCGGCTCCCAGAAAATTGATTGCGATTTTGATTGAGGAAATCACGACTAACAATATCGTATCAGAGGAAAGGTCGTCGGAAGACTAAATACTGACAATTTCATAATACAAAACTATAAATACCCGTATTCTTTTTTAAATTAAGACTTAAATAAAAGATATTTCAAAAATAATAAAACCTATAATAGTTTTATTATAATTATTTCATTAGCGATCGAAATTTAGTGTAAGAGGTCACTGGTGCATTGAATCAGTTATAAAATAAAGCCCTAAACTAGCGCAATACATAACAATCTTCAAATGAAATTGTAACTTTCTTTTACATTGAATGAATTTTCGTTTCGTTTTCATTTAATGAAAATATTAATAAATTTTAGCATTCAAATGGAAACAAACACATGCATATTTTGCGAATTGAACTGTCTTTGAATGTACATGTATATTGAAAACTCTTTTGTAGTGATAATGAGCAATAAAATTCTGGCATTTTATTATACCATAAATCTATACATTTATTTTACCCAAGTATTTTATATCCATATAACGCGATTGCTTGTTTTCACGATGGTGTTTCGAACATTGCAGTAACGCACGATATTTAAACGTTATATTTGCAGGTACCCGTTAAATACGTTAATTGTGTAGCAGTAAATTTCCACAATATTTTTAATGTATTGTTATTATTAAACACGTTTTTGTTATGTTTAAACAGAGACGTAGGTCTCTGGTTTAAACTGGCTAATATATATACTTAATAGTTCCTGTTCATCCATTTCGGACAAATGTACGTCTATTTTTTAAAATATGTTCAAATATTTTATTAAAGCAACTGTTAAGTTTTTGGCTTAACATGCCAAGAGATGACATGGAGGTATCATAAATCGTGTTTAATGACCAGACACCTGCGGTTTATGACCCCATACAGAGACATACAAGTATAGGTCCCTGGGTTTATTACACCCTGTTTTCTTAGTAATTGTCTGGACAGTATCCGATCATATCGAGATAATCGGTTTGTGATGAACAAAGGGGCAATTAAACACTGGGTGGTTAAAAATGCTGTAATAAAGAGTGTCAACATTGGTGTGAACAATTAAATAAAACATATACATGTATCAAGAGGATTTAGTTAATCTGTAACAAGGTAAGTTTTTACAGAAATATAGGTTCAGATCAGTTTCTTTATGTTGATTACATAAAAATAATCAATTTGTTGTTTGTTTTCGTCCTTATTTTCGTTCGTTCATTGGATTCTATTTAATCTGAAAGAATTTCAATTTCTGAGTATTTTGTTGTTCTTAAAAAGGGTCGCGAATATGATTGAAACCTTATCACGATGCGGTTCATCAAACGCAAACAATAGCAGAATGGCCGCAGTGTTGACGGTCAAAATTGGAGCATGCGCAAACTTGACGTCATTATCGAAATCCCCCAAACCTCATATACACTTTGTTTATAATTCAATTCATTCTATGTACTACAAAAAAATAAAAATAAATATCGAAGTTACACTGAACAACAACAACTTATATGTCCGCCATCTTAGTTTCGCTAGCGAACTACCTCCCGAGAGGGTTCGCTTCGGTTCGCGAACGTTCGCTGCGAACCGAGCGTTCAATAGCGAACGTTCGCGACCGTTCGCGAACTATAGCGAACGTTCGCTGTAACTGAACGCAATACTGGTTACCTGACGGCTCACCATGTGCCCAGCCATGAAACATATCAACCGGATGTCCGTTTGCCCAGATGAAGTGAAGAGGTATCGGTTGCAGCACATCGTGGACACCTATCCAGAATGGCGCCATATGAATGTTCATAAACGCATTATTACTCCCGTGGTTCTCAATTAGTCGCATTAACCCATGTATGCCTAGTGGACTCTCCCATCCTTCTAAATTGGATCAATTTATTTCCAAAATTAGGGATGTCTAGTAGATTTTTAGTGACATTTTGAGCAGAAATATTGTATATATTAACTTAACGTGATTTGACCACGACCAGGTCATTACAATCACAAGCTACATGTTGTTAAACATTATTAAGTTTTCTTACAATAACTAGTTTTGTCCCTTATTAATTCACCATAATTGTGTTGTGTAAGTAACAGTGACTTTGACTCCACCTATGCCAGACGAGATCCCTCTCGGAGTTTGATTTAACACATTTATGCCTAGTTGACTCTCCCATCCTTCTTAATTGGATCAATTTATTTCCAAAATTAGAGATGTCTAGTATATTTATTTCTATATTTAGAATATTTCTTACCGAAATTCCTTTTAGCAAACAGCGCAAACCCTGATGAGGCGCCGCATCATTCAATTTAGTAGGATGGGAGAGTCAGCTAGGCATAAATGGGTTAATGAGACATTAGGGCAAATGGCGAGAGAAGACCATGCAACGTAGATAAGAAACGTAAGAATAAACGACCTGACAATTTTGGGCCGTGGTTTCAAGATGATTCCAGATTAAGGAGCCCAAATCTCTCAGCCTTAATAACTATATCGACCAACATGAATTACTGTATATTTAGTTTTAACCTATTTATTTTAGCTCGACTGCATCGAAAGCCTTAATTTTATTCAGACACGCTCGGATCTGTTTCCTGGCTAGTACCATGCGCATTGAGGGAAGAATAAGTGAGCGCTCTCAAGTTTGGAACAAACTGTTGTCGTTTTTATTGGTAAGCGGAAACAAAAGTTCAAAAAGGAATACTAGTTAAAAGGATGAGTGAATATTTATATAGGACGTATCGCGCAAACATTCACATTTCAGCAACTTCTCTTCGTTTGATGATTAATTTTTGTATCTTTTGTCCATAAATTTTAAATCCGCATACTGGTTATGCGTAGCGTTCGCGTTTACCCATTTATGCCTAGTGGACTCTCCCATCCTTCTAAATCGGATCAATTTATTTCCAAAATTAGGGATGTCTAGTATATTTATTTCTATATTTAGACTATTTCATAACGAAATTCCTTAAAGCAAAAAGCGCAGACCCTGATGGTTTTTGCCGGTCCA
This sequence comes from Dreissena polymorpha, assembly GCF_020536995.1. NCBI lineage: Eukaryota > Metazoa > Mollusca > Bivalvia > Myida > Dreissenidae > Dreissena > Dreissena polymorpha. The sequence goes on from NC_068359.1 coordinate 57,276,326, forward strand.
TCGCGGTTCATTCCGGAGTTATGAAACATTTTAGTACTTTCCCGGTGGAGCCCCGGTTGTCCCCGGTCGTCCCCGGTTCATCCCGGTCGTCCCCGGTGGAGCCCCGGTTCATCCCGGTAGAGCCCCGGTTCATCCCGAATCACGCACCGGGGCTCCGCCGGCATAATAGTGAGACTTGGCCTTAATACACAAATTTTAAAGTGTACCTAGATCTATTTCTAACAAATTTACAATTGCCGAAAATGTCGCAAGCGTACGCATATTTGTGTCGCGTTTATTAATGCATGCATTTCAGCCAAGTTTACAAAAGCGAATCTTCTTTTGGTGATTATTTATACTCATCACACTTATTTGCCATATTATAAACCGATTTGGATGTGGTTTGAGACCCTACAAACGTTGGCTTCCACAGATGTTGTCGTGCAGTTTATACCCGCTTGCTTGGTTTATCGTAACGCATTGCTGAAAGGAACCTTCCGGTTGCCCAGATGCCCATCAGTGAGACATATCAACCGATTGTCAGTGTGCCGGTTGCCCAGATGCCCATCCATGAGACATATCAACCGGTTGTCAGTTTGCCTACATGAAGTGACGAGGTAGAGGAAGCAGCATTTCGTGGGCACCAATCCAGAACATTGCGCCATATAAATGTTAATAGTCACATTATTGCACATGTAATTCTCAATAAGCTTTTTATTCTATATCCTTTTCTAAAGCTCTTTTTTTTCTTTGCTGCAATATGCATGTAGAATCGCTATCTGCAGCACGATAACATGTGAAACTTATTGAATATATTCATAACAACATAAACAAAACGCTTCCTTACGGAATCCGGATAGGGCCAAGTTGAATGTCGCAAGTCGACCGTCGAGGTCGACGCACGACATTCAAGCGACGCACGATACGACACTCGACATTTGAAGTCATTGTAACGTGCGACAATCATGCGACAATCAAGATTTGAGTGTCGCATATCGCGCTGGGTTTTAGAAAAAAAAATATTGCAGAAAATCTTGACTGTCGACTGAATTGTCGACTGTCATATCGTGCGTCGATTCAATGTCCCTTGAATGTCGTGTGTCGACCTTCGAGCGCGTCTTCCGATTACCCGGCCGCGAGAGATGGTCCGCAAGGCCACAGACACCACGGAGTCCCGCTAGTCCCGCGGGGTCCCGCTAGCCGAAACCGCCTTCCGATACCCCGGCCGCTAGACATGGTCCGCAAGGCCAGGGTCCCGCTAGTCCCGCTAGCGCGACACTCGACATTTGAGCGACGCACGATACTACTACCACTACTACCAATCCCACTACCACTACCAGTCTCACTACCACTACCGCTTCTACTACTTCTACTACTACTACTACCGCTACTACTACTACTACTACTACTACTACTACTACTACTACTACTACTACTACTACTACTACTACTACTACTACTACTACTACTACTACTACTTTTACTACTACTTCTGCTACTATTACTACTAATGCTACTACTACTACTACTTCTACTGTTACTACTACTACTGCTGCTACTACTACTACTGCTACTTATACTACTGCTACTACTACTACTACTGCTACTACTAATGCTACTGCTGCTATTGCTGCTACTTCTACTACTGCTACTAGGTCGACACGCGACATTTGCTCGACGCACGAAACTATGGACGCGCGGCTCACGATATGACACTCGATACTATATCGAGCAAATATCGCGCAAGTGTCGCATGTCGACCGGTGTGGGAGTATTTTTTTTAAACTGCAAGCACGGTGTTATAGTAGCTTTTTCAGCTTCAAGTAAAAAGTGGCGGCATCTCGTAGCAGCAGTAACAGCAGCAGCAGT
>NC_068359.1:57283173-57288173 GCF_020536995.1 Dreissena polymorpha
GTGTCACAAATTTCAAACGGATTAGTTTCACTTTAAAAAAGCAATATTAAACTTAGGTTTGAAACAAAACTGACGCAGTCGTTGATGCAATATCTTATTAATAATATGTTGTGTTACTTTGCACCTTATAGTATGCGTTTTCTTGATGTGATGCGCTCGGAATTATGATGATCATAATGATTTTTACTTAAACGGCCGATACACATTCAATATTATGATCAAATATATAAGCCTCGCTCTGGAAAAACTGGGCTGAATGCGTGTGCGTACAATGTCGTCCCGGATTAGCCTGTGCAGTCCACAAAGTCTAACCAGCGACATTCCTTTCCGCCTACACTAGATTTTTGTTTAGAATATACCCCTTTTTAAACAACAACTCAATCAAACCGGAAAGAGTCGTCCCTGAGGATAATAAGGATGGGGAGTAAGTTGGTTCCTTTTTCCTAGTTCCATATTCGAATAAGGAATAAGGAACTGTTCCTTATTCCTTATTCACGCGTAAAAATTTGATACAGGGTATAAAAGAAAAATAATGCAAACATTTCGGAAGTAAATCAAAGCAAAATAACTCGAAGACATTTACTTTATGTATTACTTGACATATTCATGTTTCTTCTCCGCGCTTGCATAAGATTTCTGGTTTAAACCAAACCGATATTTTATAATTCGAATACTAACTTTACATCAACAAAACCTAAAGCATATACTACAGAGGCGTATTTAGGTGGGGGGGGGGGGGCTAGGGTGCTAAAGCCCCCCAGCTGCCTGGCTAGATATGATTAAAAAAAAATGAGCCCCTTACAGTTCCAATCCACTTGTGTATTTCCTGTCATATGCCCCTAATTAGGCCATTAACAGCTGTCAATTTGTATGATTAGCCCCCAGGCATGTGTACAGACGATCTAACCTTCGCCAGCTTAACTGCACGCTTCATTGACTGGAAGTGATAAACTGCGCTATTTGATTTGCTGAAGGAGATACATTCAACTTATGAAATTCATCGATACATTTAGCTATAGGTAAATGTTTACAAATGGCTGCCGCAGGGGACTTGTGAAAAACAATATCCTCCAATTACCTTCAGTCGAGCGGTTAAGGAAACAACTAAAATAATTTCTGAATGAATTAAAACATTGCCGCAATAAACGATGTACCTAAAAAGATTTATTTCATTCCTGTTAAATCCATGTCAAAATTGTTTATTTAGAGTGTGTTTAACCACACAAAGCCGATAGTTCCATACACATCCGCAAATGACATACACTTCGCGCGTTGTTTACCTTGAGTCGAGAGGTAACATCCGAAAAGCGAGAGTACTCGATTGCAATAGACATGAGGTCAACAAAACTTCGAAAATTCGATTCACTGAACAAATTTAGAGAAACCAAAAGATTACTTTTTATTTTTTTATAACTTGTATTTACCATTTAACAAGTTTCTGTTTTAACAGTCGATCTTCTTTTGAGCAACATTGACATGAAAAAGTGCTCAAGAACTGAAAAAAAACAACAACGTTCGCAATTTGTTCCAATACAATTTCGGCATATATATTACTATTAAAAGGTTTGATAAAATTATCATCAAATCGGGACAGGGTATACCCACTGAACATGTGGATATCGACATGTCTCATATTTTCGCGATGTGTGCGCACAGATTTTCCATGAAACAATTTCTGGGAATCGTAAAAAAGTAAAATAATTTTCTTTAAAATAAATCAATTACTTGAAATTATGTGTTTACACTAGCGCAGTGGTCTGCGAATTATGCGCAAGTTTAATGAAGAGTACCGAAAAAATGCACGGAAAAGGCATAAATTTGGACTATTTCAGTTGAAGTAAGATTTTTAATGCAATTTAACTGGATTTTTATGTCCCCCACTATAGTAGTGGGGGACATATTGTTTTTGCCCTGTCTGTTGGTCTGTCTGTTGGTCTGTCTGTTGGTCTGTCTGTTTGCGCCAACTTTAACATTTTGCAATAACGTTTGCTATATTGAAGATAGCAACTTCATATTTGGCATGCACGTGTATCTCATGAAGCTGCACATTTTGAGTGGTGAAAGGTCAAGGTCAAGGTCATCCTTCAACGTCAGAGGTCAAATATATGTGGCCAAAATGGCTCATTTTATGAATGCTTTGCAATATTGAAGATAGCAACTTGATATTTGGCATGCATGTGTATCTCATGGAGCTGCACATTTTGAGTGGTGAAAGGTCAAGGTCAAGGTCATCATTCACAAGGTCAAGGTCATCCTACAAGGTCAAACATCATATAGGGGGACATTGTGTTTCACAAACACATCTTGTTTAACTTATTTTAGTCGTGTCTATAATTATTTTCAAGCGTAGTAATGTTAATAAAACAAAATACTGGTTTGAGAGACATTTGATTTACCCCTGTGTGTCTGTCTGTTTGTCTGTCTGTCTTTGTGTCTGTCACACTTGATGTCTGAACTCAAGTCCTTGTTTTACATGCACTTTTATCATGAAAAATGCTGATTAGATAGCATGAAATTGCATCATTTGAAGGTACCATTAAAAAAAAAAATCATCGACGGAAGGGGACACCCTTCCCGCACCCTCCCCAGTTGAGCCCCCCCTCGGAAAAAATTCTGGATACGCCTCTGTACTATTATTTAACATGTATGTGATATAAAAGTGCAATTTTGTACATTCAAACATGTTTGTTTTTTTATCTAAAATCCAGTTCCTTATTAGCGGCTGAATAAGGAAAAGGGAACCAGTTTCTTATTCCTTATTTAAGCCGAATAAGGAGCTGGCATTTTCTTACTTAAACATCAATGAACTTGATCCAAAGTTAACCACACATAAATGAACATATTATTGATATATTGGTTGTATATGTAAAATACTAATTGCAATACATTTCTACTATGTTAAAGTAATGATAATTCAGTTCCTTTTTCAGTTTGAATAAGTATAAGGAACTGGTTCCTTATTCCTTATTCAAATCAAATAAGGAATTGGAATGTTCTTTCTATAAATTATAAATCAAAATGAACTAACGAGACGAATAACTCAACGAAAATTATTGTAAATGTATGTCGGGTGTAAACAATATGAATTGCAGTATAATTCTACTTTGTTTTATTTAATGATAGCATAGTTCTTTATTCGGTTTGAATAAGGAATAAGGAACCAGTTCCGTATTCCTTTTTTCAATCCGAATGAGGAACTAGGCTATCATTAAATGAAATTTAATAGAGATGTATGGCATTTAATGATTTTGATACCTAACCTATATTAACAATTATTTCACAATCGGGAAACCTCGGACAATTCCGCCATAACGGCGATCGTCTAGGTTACGCATGCGCAATTAATTTCCTTTTATATTACATATAAAATAGCTGAAGTTCGATATCAATTTTTACCATGATCAAGCGCATACCCATTATATCATCATACATCATTGGAAAGATAAATGCATAAGCTTTTGAAAAAATGCATGTCATTAAATTCTATGCGTGCTAACTAAAAATATTAACCTTACAATAGGCAAACCGGTTTTGACAGCTGTGCAGACAACCCTTTTGGGCTCAAATAGTATGACCTACTTTCAAAGCCGGGAACCATCAACACAAAAAGTAGAGCACAAAAATGGCTTATTTTCTTATTGCTTACAAATATACCTTCAAGTTGATACCAAAACTAACCGTTTGCAATGTATTTTACAAATCCTAGGCAGCATGCACTCAACAATGTGTGCTAAGTATCAAACTGACTGCATGTAACCCTACAAACAGGAGTTCCGGTTTGGGGTTATGTGACCTCTACGGTGTGGTGTAGTCCGAAGCGTTCAGATTGTTATTGTCATTGATTCATTTTAATATTTGGTTTAGTGTGAAAATGCCAGTTCCTTATTCCATCCGAATAAGTAACTAGGTAATCATTAAATGAAACTTAGTAGAGATGTGCTTCAATTGAAGTTTTTGATACCCAAATTCAATGTACAATGATTTTCATTGATTTGTTTGTCTTTGGTCCATTTTAATTTTTGTTTAGTATGAAAATGCCAGTTCCTTGTTCGATTTGAATAAGGAATCAGTTCCTTATTCCCTTTTCAATCCAAATAAGGAACTAGGTTATCATTCAATGAAAATTAATAGAGATGTACTGCAATTAATGTATTTGATACCCAACCTAAATTTACAATGATTTCATTGATTTATTGGTCCCTTTGGTTCATTTCAATTAGTTTGTTAAGTACATGTATGAAAATGCCAGTTCCTTATTCGATTTGAATAAGGAATAAGGAACCAGTTCTTAATCATTATTCACACTGAATAAGGAACTGTGTTATTTTTTAATATAACTAGGAAGAAATATATTGTTATACATATTTTTAACTTCGAATCTACATATATCACGTTTTTCATTGACATTTAGTATTCTTTGGTTAATTTTTTGTTTAAGTAAGGCAATACCTTTTCATTATTATCATCCTCATAAAACTTGTTTTCAGCGTGTATCGTCGAATAGAATATAAAAATAAATGTGACAGAATACGTCCATATAACATAATCAAGCTTAAATAACACACACTACATATTAAATATAACATATCCGAAAGTGATTGTCTGAAATACAGAATTTCCGAATTAGGAACTAACTTAACGCCAATTCCTTATTCAGAGGACATAATATCGGATATTTAAATTCGGACCATTCTATAATAGCGCACATATATATTCGTTAGTATTGGATATTTTTAATTTAAGATGTTTATATCTCTGGTACAGTTATTGAAGTATTTTATGACCCATACTTCTGGAGAAGACTATCCGATAGCTGAATACTAGTAATGTTTAGCTATCTCACACTGTTCTTATACCTAAACAGTTACACAGAGATATTTCAGAATGGTAAGCGATTTCAATTCGTCAAAATGAAAGCAAGACTGCACCGGAAGCAGCGGTCTAGGTGCCTCAACCAGATTTTAACGTTTAATCGAGATGCATCAATAGTTTATTTTATA